>NW_020653993.1:10786482-10809512 GCF_003589595.1 Hyposmocoma kahamanoa
TTTAGAAAAGACTAGTGCCTATAGCAGTGGGACGCATAATTGGTTGATGATGTTAAATGTGTCAAATAATATAAAATAATGAAGTAGATTAAATCACGCAGAGCCAACTTCTCCGCAATACTGCAATCTTTGAAAACAAAAGCCTTCGATCAGTGCGTGTTGCCAGCAATGACCTAAGGCTTTGAGACGTGGTCGCTTACCATGGGCCTCATAAAAAAGATCAAATCAAAATTAAAACGATCTTTATTTCATAGGTAGGCATTATTACACTTGAAATCGTCACATAAGTTACTCTACCGCTCATTCGTAAGGCCGTTTCCCCTAAGAAGAATAAACAAGAAACTCTAGGGGTTGTTCTTTGTAAATAACATTTGTACGCATTCAACATTTACAATATATTTTTTGTTGTGCTTTCGAACATCAGAGATCGAGACTACCTCCATCTCTGGGTTACTACCGCGTATTTTTGTCCTCCAAGTACGCAGAAGTTGTATAATAACCTTTAGTATAAAGTTTTTGTAGCACTATACTTTCAAAGCTCGTGAATGGCAAATTTGTATATCAACCGGAATATTTCGTTATAGAAGCGTATAAGCGTGGTGAAATTACAGGCACATGGGACTTGTCAACTTATGTCTCAGGGTGAAGGGCGCAGTGGCAGTGTCGCTCAGAACTTTGCAATTTAAAGCTCTGAGTGGCACTGTAACTGTTATGGACAGGCGTGTTGCTTACCATCAGGCGCACGACTTGTTCGTCCCGTCACTTGATGTTATAAAAAAAAAGAGAAAAAAAACATTCCTCCTTAAATGAATTTGTGACTTTGTGAAGACGACTATTAAGACAGCTAGTTTATTTTTATTCCTCGTATTTAAAGTTATGTCTCTCACTATTTATGATAAAGAAATTACTATTCCCCTTAACATAAATTACATTTTCATAAATGTACTGTGAGGCTAGTGTAAGAATGTTAATTTCCTTAAACTTATCTCTCAAAGATACTCTGGGGCCTGGATTGTAAATTGCCCTATCCGTACGTTTCTTCAGGGTAAAGATTCTATTGATATCGGCGGCATTACCTCAAACCATAATGCCGTATGTCATTAGACTGTGCTGAAATAAACCAATCTAGCGTATTCGACGTCTGAAACAAAGTCACTCAACGAACTGTGGAGCGACCAATGCTCGGCATTTCTCTACGTGATCGGATCAGAAATGAGGAGATCCGTAGAAGAACGAAAGTCACCGACATAGCTCGAAGGATTAGCAAGTTGAAGTGGCAGTGGGCAGGGCACACAGCTCGTAGAACTGACGGCCGTTGAGGCAGTTGGACGGATGACTTGGTAAGGGCGGCGGGTAACCGATCTATACACGTCGCGTCCGACCGGCTAGTCCGGCAATCTTTCTGGCTGATATGATGATGGTGAAATAGAAGTAGAGGAGTTCGTATAGGGAAGTACTGCCACCTTACATATTTCTGCCGCCAAGCAGCAATGTCAGCATTACTGTGTTCCGGTTTTGAAGGATAAGGACGCTGGTGAAATTACAGGCACATGGGACTTGTCAACTTATGTCTCATGGTGACGGGCACAGTACCAGTACACCCAGATCTTTACGATTTAACCGCTCACGCGATACATGCAGCCGTAGACGCATACCACACCTAGAGGTGCCGGTGATGATTTTATACCGATTTATCGGATATCGAAGTTATAACAGGTAAAAGAACTAATACTAATTGATATGTCGGTAACTACTCTAGCAAACCATAAAGTTTTTAATGCCTGGGTCTGTCATTTAAAAAATAAACAACTTCAAAAATACGTCACGACAATCGTGTGTGTTATTGTTTGGGCTGGTGATTTCGGTGTTTATTTATTGAAAACACACATTAAGTAGCGTTTTTTAAGTTTACCCTGAATATGAATGTTTATAAACTATACTTTAAGGAGTAATTTCATGGTAAACTATCAGGTGCACGACTTGCTCGTCCCGTCACTTGATGTTATACAAAAAGAACTGTCACAAGAAACTGTCAACCACATGATTGGTCAAAATTGTCAAACCAAATGTCGTACGGCACTTCACGTGATATTAAGACTGTGTTATTGATTAGTTGTTTTTTTATTTATTTTCACGTGATATCAAAGCCTTGTTATTGGTTACTTCAAATTGCTTGCTGCATGTCACGTGATATCGAAACTATATGCTATATTTTATCACAATAAAGATCAACGGCAAAACACAAAGTTTGTCATTCTAAAGTTTTAGACAAACACCTTCACTACCAAAAATGCAAATGCAAAAATACCAAAAATTGGGGCAGAAAGATTTTCGAACGGAGACCACGAACTAGATGGACGGATGACTTGGTAAGGGCGGCGGGTATCCGATAGATACACGTCGCGTCCGACCGGCTAGTCCGGCAAGCTTTCTGGCTGATATGATCTTCATCATCAGAAGTAGCTTAATATTTTTGTAGCAGTAGAGCTCCTTGTGAAGGAGTACGTCCAGAGACGCACTGTCAACTTACCTATTTCTGCCGCCAGACAGTAAAGTGAGCATTACGACGTTCCAGTTTGAAGGGTAATGGTGCTGATGAAATAATAGTATATTGTTTATTAAAGGTGCAAAATAAGGATTTACGAACGAGACTCTATTAGAAGCCCGAAGTCGAAGACTGAGGGTTTTCGAAGTCGAGGTTCGTAATTCTCGTACCGCCCGTGAACATACAATGTTTTTCGTCACAATTTGCGAGGGAATAGTATGATTGCATGCAGGTTACTGCATTTACGTGTAACCTGTATTTACGTGTAAGTGTGATGAAAATGATTTGTCGAAAATTCGGACACTGCATTAGTCAATAAGGTGTTTGTTTTTTAAATAGCGTAAAGTTCTTGTCATACCTGAATATTGTCGGAAAGTTATAATAATAACTCTTTATTGCACAAAGAAAAGATACATGAAACACAAGTTATAAAGGACATATACAAAGGTGAGCTTATCTCTAGAAGAGATCTCTTCCAGCCAACCCTAGCCTAGGTGAAAAATGAAGTCTGCGGGACTAATTATTGTACAAAAAAATTAAAATTTAAATGTGAGTAAAAAAAAATTAATTAATTAAAATATATATGTAAATATAAATAATATACATATACATATAAAGGATGATAATATATACATATGACAGACATACACACCTACATGAACTTTATATACATAATTACAAACATAAGCAGAATATATATTATAATCTAAACAAATTACTACTTTATAATATATGTTACCTATTAGCTATCTAACGCGTTCGACAGGTAGTTATTGTAAATTTTTGGCGCCATTACAAAAATAATATTTATTAATGTGATATTAATCTATGACGTATGTAACTTAGAGTTTAAATAATACATTCAGCCTAATTCAACCTCTGATCATCACAGTACAGAGTTAGTAGCACTGGAGCTCCTTGTGAAAGATTTCATCCAGGGAAGTACTGCCACCTTACCTATTTCTGCCGCCAAGCAGTAATGTGAACATTACTGCGTTCCGGTTTCGAAGGGCAAGGGTGCTGGTGAAATTACAGGCACATGGGACTTGTCAACTTATCTCTCAAGGACACGGGCGCAGTGGCAGTGCCACTCAAATCTTTGCCATTTAAAACTCTGAGTGGCTCTGCAACTGTTATGGACAGGCGTGTAGCTCATCATCAGTTCGTCCCGTCACTAGATGTTATAAAAAAAAAGATTTATTGTGATTTATTAACTGTAACAGTTATGTCACTTTTCACTAACTCCCATTTATTTGGTTTTAAAAATGGGGTGGTAACGTTAGTAACAATATGCTGACTAATGACTTAAATAGGGTGCGGGCCCGGGGCTATAATAGTAAGGGGACTGCGGATAATGTTTAGTTGTGTAGGAGGGGTTCTCACGTCACAATAGGTATTTTTAGACAGCGTTTATTCCACAAAGTACACTGGAGGAAACCCCTAATATGACGAGATACAGAAACCAAGTCTTTTTTTATATAATGTAATAATAAAAGTAGTGGTTCCACTAGTGGGTCCAGTAGGATTTTGATACACGCCTGTCCATAACAGTTGCAGTGCCACTCAGACTTTCAAATCGCATAGACCTGTGCGCCTGACAACAGACAACGAAGCGCTCTGACGCAACGGATTAACTCGCATTTTTTAAATATGAGTTAGTCCGTATATTCGCTAACATTAATGTTCATATACAAAATAATCTCAATACAGAGTAGTAAAAAACCGACCTCAAAAGTCCCCTAATTTGCCACCCTTAGAGGTGGAATATTTTCTTGAAATTTAAACGAGTAGTCTCGTCTATAACGAGAAATTTAAAAAAAAAGCAATCATCAAAATCGGTTCAAAAATCACAAACCGAAGTTATCGGATAACATACATACAAAGAAAAACAACGTATAGTCGAATAGACAACCTCCTCCTTTTTTTGAAGTCGGCTAATTAACAAGATACACAGAACCCGCAAAACTAGAAGCGGCATGCAAGTAGTTCAATTAGAACGAGACTTTTGGTTTTTGTTCTTGGGGTGCCATCTCCTACCGGAGGTCGGCTATCATTGCGGCAATTTGGGTCCGTGAAGTTGCGGCTCGGAATAGTTCTGTGGTACTTGTGTTGAACCACTCTGCAAGATTTTGAAGCCATGTGGTTTTTCCACGACCACGTCATCTGCGGCCCTGGATTTTTCCCTGCAGAACGAGTTGCAGTAGAGAGTATTTATCACTCCGCATGGTGTGCCCGAAGTACTACTTTTTTACTGTTTTTAGGAGGTCCAAGCCTTTGTGCATCCTCCGCAATACGTTGTCATCGGTGACTCTATCCGTCCACGATATTTTCAAAATTCTTCGAGACTTTTGGTACTTTAAATAAATTGTTTTGTTATGTTTATTATTAATAATGGTAATATTTTCTTTGTATTCTTTATTAAGTATAATTATTTTATTATAATAGAGCACTGCCACTACACCCCTAAGATGGCACTGCCACTGCGCCTTTCACCCTAAGAGATAAGTTGACAAGTCCCTGTAATTTCACCAGCACCCTTATTCTAAATTAAGCATAGTAGCAGAATCCTTGTCAAATGGTTCGTCCAGCGTAGTACTACCACCTTACCTATTTCTCCCGCCAAGCAGTAATGCTCAAATTACTGCGTTCCGGTTTGGAAGGGTAAGGGTGCTGGTGAAATTACAAACACATGAGACTCAACTTATGTCTGAAGGCGACGGGCGCTGTGGCGGTGCTCTTTGAGCGGCACTGCAACTGTTATGGACAGGCGTGTCGCTTACCACCAGGCGTACGACTTGTTCATACCCAATAAAAACTATTTTTACCATTGAAATATACCATGAGCTTTTCGGTGAAGGAAATAAAACCTGCACGTCGAAGGTTCACCATTCGCATTGGGTCAGCGTGGCGGACTATGGCTAAACTCTCGCCTGATTGGAGATTCGTGACCAGCAGTGAGATGTAAATGGGTTTATAATGATTAGGTGACATTCCCAGAGAGCTAGCGCACTAAGACCCCGCGGACATCATTTTTATCATCGTTTAGATTCTCGGTTTCCTGTCAGAGAAAAGTTTAAGGAGACTAGTGTCATGACTGTGGCATCACAGTACATTTACTCAAATACTTTATATGCTCGTAAGAATATACACAATTTAAGAATGCATGCGCCTGAATGCCTCGTTTTTAATAATGGGCGGGAGCTCGTTGAATGTCCTCAACGACATAGAGTGGGGACTTGAGCTGCAGCTGAGATCGTGGCAGAAGCAATTTATTGGTCGTCAATGTTAGTATAAATGCCAGGGTATTGTTTAAAGTGCGGTCTGCAGACATCAGTACTCCTTAAATTACCAAGAATACAGATTCCACAATTCAAAGAACTTTAAATTCCGCACAAATTTAATTCAAAGTGTATTCATAGCATTCAAGTTTATTTGAACAGAGCAATCCCTAGAGTTTCTTGCGCGTTCTTCTGACTTTGACTTTGATTTCTCGAACCTTTTTTTTTATAATACTAAGAGACGGGACAAACAAGTCGTGTGTCTGGTGGTAAGCTACACGCCGGTCCCTGGCAATTGCAGTGCCACTCAGAGCTTTAAATCACAAAGATCTGAGGGGCACTGCCACTGCGCCCGACACCCTGAGACATAAGTCCCATGTGCCTATAATTTCACCAGCACAATTACCCTTCGAAACTGGAGCGCAGTAATGTTTACATTACTGCTTGGCTGCGGAAATAGGTAAGTAGATCTCCTCGTAAAAAATTCGTCCAGGGATACTGCTACTAAGCCTGCAAACGACTGTGTCTAATTTATTAATGCAAACCATCCTGTTCTGATCTATATTGATATTCGACATAACTGGCTGATTACTTTTACCATCTCAGTCGTGTATGCTGCTGCAGCTGCTGTTTCAGACCTATGGGATAGTTCTGCTAAATAAATTTAGTAGAGGCGAAACTGCAGAGCCTTGAACAACGCCGTAAAGTTGCCTGCTTGCATTCTACAGGATATACGAGTTTCGTCTCTATTAAATCCGAGTTACCTATAAGCCTCGTGTCACGATTTTCAATAGAATCCAAAGTGGCCAGTTGGTATTTAGCAGATCCATCCCATAAGTGGCAGCAGTGCGCCATACACGACCGGACTAGCACTTGGTACAGCTGTAGCAACTGTCCCAGTGTGACAACCGTTAGTCGCGCAGAGCGCGACGGGAAGTGAGCGTACATTTAGCTCCGGTACCTATCTGGAAAATAGGGAGGATGATGTACGTGCACGCGGGGCGGCTTGCCTAAGGCAGAGAACAAAACAGAGAACCGGATGGAGTCTGTGCAAACGGGCTCATCTGGAAATAGGACCTGACTTAAATAGTTTGTGCGCGAGTATGCTCGCGCAGGTGCCCTAAGTATATCCTAAGAGTCGGTAGGGAGGGTCACTATAATCAAAACTAATATAGAAAGTATTCGGCTATCCCTGTGTGAAGTAATGCCTCATCTTGGAAAGGATGCCAAGCTTCCTGGCTGCATTTATGGCCATGGATTATACGTATCTGCCGAAGTTCAAATTGGACGCCTGGTCCATTCCAAATAGCTGGAGACGCTCGGCTATCGGTCCATACCATATATATCACGCAAAGTCGGAGTCAGGTCGTATCACGGAGAGTGTGCAGTGGACTTGCATGATTTAATTCCGCCTTTTCCTTTCCGTCATCAGAGGACTTAAGCATGAAAGATACTAGGGGTCGTATTCTAGAACTCAATGCTCAAGTCAGGATTGCACTGGAAACACAAGCACTGGAAATACGACCCTAATGGCAGGGACTTGAGTATGATTTCGAGTGCTTTAAACCATACTCAAATCCTGTCTTGAGCATTGAGTAGAGTTCTAGAATACGACCCTAAGAGCGGGTGTGTGTCGGGTCGGGGGTACGGCGAGTTTAATTCCGTATATTTATATGGACGACAACACACCAAGCGCGGGCGCATCCGCTCTCTGTGTGTTTCACGCTTAAACAGGCTGGGGCACACCTATGTTGTGGAGATTCCATAGTTTCGCACAAAACTTTACGCTTCCTTCCTTCGTTACATTTACTTGGTTCACCGGCTATGGAATGAAATTCCCGAAAACTTCTTCCTGAACGTTACAACTTGTGCCTTTTCAGGGCGAGAGTGAATAAGCATTATTTAGGTGTGCATGCATTATTTAGATGAGATGGAAGTCAAATGCGCACTTTATATACGTGATTTAGACCAGCAAAAATAGTTTAGATAGAACTTGAAATATATTTTCATTATTCTTTATGATAGTTAAAAGTTACAAGTCTTAAAATCTACAAATGCAATACATTATCTTTTATTGCTTTGACATTATAGTTTAAATTCATTAAAGAGAATTTTAAAATAGGCTTCAACGGTGGGCGGGTACAAATCAAGCCCCGCCTATATCGAAAATGAAAGCCTTTTTGTTATCTATCTCGTTTACTCTTCAACAATGGTGTGTTGATTTGTCTCTTTCAACAATGTTGTAAAGTGTTTAGTTAAGTTTTATTACTTTAACTAAGTTTAGCTAGGCTTATTAACTACCTCGGTCACCGAATGGTGGCCAGGTTCGATTTCCGGGTCGGGAGAAATATTTATATGGCCTACCTATATTCATTTCTTTCGTGATGTAATTTGTGGTTGTTTATGCCCATGGCATCCGTGATACAGAGTTTCCCTAGTGCGGGGCTATATAATAGGTGTGTGTGTTATTAACATTGTCATTATGTTCTTCTTTGAACTTGTTCTCGTTTGAACCGCACTTAGGGACCGAAATCAAATAAATGCAGTAGTGCTTGTATCTGTGTGGAGCAATGGAGGCAATAAGAGCCTACTTCGTCCTCTTCCGTTTGCATGAACTTTCTGAAAATGCGACATATATTTAAAATTATAGCTTTATTATTATATTATGTATAATAATAATAACGCACACCCTCAACATATCCCCGCACTAGACAAACCCTGTGTCGCGGGTGCCATGGACACGCATAGACAACCACAAATTACACCCAAGCTCACGAGTGAAATAAATGTAGGCCATACAAATATTTCTCCCGGCCCGGGAATCGAACCCGGGACCACTGCGTGGCAGTCCAGATGGTAACCGTTCGACCATGGAGGCAGTTAAATTATTACTTACTTTTAAGTGTCTAGAAGAAATTGTTGTTTAGTGTTTTAAAGTGATGATGTTTCAGATTAATTTCATGGTCTCAAATTAAGGAACACCCTGCGGCACTCTGACAGGTTTTATTGAGACGTTCCTCCTTCACGGTTCGTCCTAGGAAGTACTGCCGCCTTACCTATTTCTGCCGCCAAGCAGTAATGTCAGCATTACTTATGTAATGTGTCCGGTTTTGAAGGGTAACGGTGCTGGTGAAACTAAGACACATGGAACGTTACTAAGTCTCACAGTGACAGGTGCAGTGAGATGCAAATGTGGTGAGTTGAGAATTTGGTAACCTGCTCACATAGGGTGGTGACAGTGGCGTAGCGTGAGGGGTGCAGGGGGGCCCATGGCACTTAAAATTAGAAAACAAATACCATTTTTTAGAAAACGATATCCTGAACATCACAACGGTGGCGACGGCTGGCGACATAAAAGCACAATCAAGTAGAACTACTATTGTAATAGTGAAAATAAAGAAAGAAAGAAAGAAAAATTGTTTATTAGCGTCATAATTATGCCATATAACAATTTACAAATTTCACATTCTTAAGCCTAGATATAAGTATAACGCTAAACCGACGTCTACTCAGCATAAGTCGAGGCATATTGCAACACCCCAACGCTGGTCTTCCGGAGACACCGGCCAGTTAGGAAGTACCAGTACGCGCTGCAACGACACGCCGAACCATATAATATATGGTGACAAGTAAGAATTCAATATGATGTAATAAAATACTTAACAGTTAATGGTAAAAATATTAAATTAAATGTTCATTGGTATTGCAGGATAATGTAATATTAATAGAGTAAATTATAGGAACCCACTAAGTAAATGCCAATATAGCATCTATACAACACAGCACAGGCTAAGTTAATTTCTGTTGATTCAAAAGATACTGTTTATATCTAAATTTAAAAGATTTTACAGTGTGACAATTTCTAAAAGGTGGTGGAATATTATTCCAACATTTCGTGGCGGCATAACGAAAACTGCCACGAAATGCTGCTGTACTGTGTTGCACACTCAAAAAGCGCTGGACAGATCTAGTTGGACGTCCAGAAAGAGTGAGTTTATCGTACAGATAGAGCAAGTTTAAGGTTGGCACCGGAAGGCTGAAATCGGCGCTACGCCACTGGATGGTGAACTGAGAACGTGGTAAGGTGAGAAAATGGTGAGTTGAGACTATTCTCACCTATGGTAACCTGGGGCCTTACCATGAACTCTTATCGTAACGACAAAAAATCGGTATAGTGATATACACTTAATGTAGCGCTATCTCACAACGATTCATTATAGGTCCTAAATTGAATCGTAATAAGAGTTCATGGTAAGGCCTCTTCACAAAGGAGTGGCAGTGTCTCTCAGATCTTTACGACTTAAAGCTCGTAGGGATACTTCAATTGCAGTGGGTTAGGATGTTGCTTACCATATTATGATAAAAAAAACTTAACTTAAAATTTAAATACAATAAATAGCGTGGGAGAAGGACAGGAAGAAGAAGAAAATAGCGACATCTCTAGCCAGGGCTGGTAACTGTAAAGTAATCTAACTGGGTGAAGCAATATCATAGATTTCTCATAGATGGCGCTACGGCTAAAAAATCGTTGAAAAACCAAATACAAAGATACAACGCAACCATATAGAAAAATTCGTGAGGTCCGCTGGTTCGTTCCGCGGCTTAGTTGGTATGGCGTCTGGCACGGTAAGCTAGAAGACGTCGGTTCGAATCCCGAATTTCTTCTGAGTGTTCGGTCTTTGTATTTATAATTATATTACAAGCTGATGGAGTAATTTCACATAAAAATAATTGAATATCAATTCAATAAAAATGAAAAATAAATATATTGATAATATCAAGTGACGGCACGAACAAGTCCTGGGCTTAGTGTAAGCGATATGCCTGTCCATAACAGTTGCAGTGCCATTCAGAGCTTTAAATCGCAAACATGCGAGGGACAGGGGAAGTCTCGTGTGCCTGTAATTTCACCAGTGCCTTATCCTTCAGAACCGAAACGTAATACTTACTCACATTACTGCTTGGCGGCAGAAATAAGTAAGATGGCAGCATTTCCTTGGACGAACTCTTTCACAAGGAGCCGTACTGCTTCTAAAGCATATAATTCGATTGTTGGGTTTCGAAAAAAGGGAGGGTACTCTACGTGCACCCGGGTGGCTCACCGGAGGCACTAGCCTCTCGAGAACCGGATGAAGTCAACTGACAGAGGTCTGCGACAACCCTGTGCACCGGCTGATCTGGAGTTAGAACCTGAACTTATAAAGTCTGTGTATGCGCACAGCTTATTTTTTTTTATTTATTGGTTCACTTACAGTTATTATAATGTTACTTACAAAAATTAGATGTAGGTATAGAAGATCTTATCTAATTGCACAACCAATTACAAGTAAATACAGCTTAGAAAAACAACATGAATGTAGATAAATTAGAACTTAAAAAAAAGCTATTTAATCCAGTTTAAAAAAAAAGAGAAAAGTAAAATTATACTATTACGAAAATTGTTCAGCGACTGCCAAAATATATCGCTTACCTGACTGTGCTTATTATATAGTCTACAGAGCCTTGGGACACAGGAATTAAAGCCCAGAACGGTCTTGCGGAACGGTGCCTCCGTTGGGTGTAACTGCAAACCTGCGATATTTTGAGGGAATTTTGAAGTTAAATTTAGCGAGCAGTTGTGGACAGTCTATGTGCGAACGCAAAATTTTATATAGAAATATTAAGTCCAATAATTCCCCCCTCTTTGCAAGTGATAGCATTTTGAAATACGTCAATCTGTCAGAATATGACCGCAACTTTCTGGCCAAACCCATTGAGTAAGCTAAGTGCCAGAAAAATCTCTTTTGTACTCGTTCCAGCAGCAACATGTGATTTAGTGCCCTTATAGTGCCCTTACTGCATAACCATAACCATAATGGTTGATAAGGAGTGTCACTATAATCAAATCATATGTAGAAAAGGTATGGGAGTTGGGTTTCAAACCCAATAAATAATTTTTCTAAATTGGTTTTTAATCAATAGGTTTTGAGATATTTGATGTGTTTCTATGTTATCTGGTGCTTTTAAGTTCTATAAGTATTAGTCCTTGTAAAATTCTATTAACAAAAATTGATGTAACTATCTTTAACTGATCATGGGTGGCCCGGCGACAAACTGTGGTCGCACTTCGACACGGGTGAACGAAAGTGAGGGACCAGTTTTTTAATTCTTCGAAATTGTCTTTTACAATAAGATTCCGGAGCATATATTAAGTTTATCATTTCTTAAGTTTAAAAACTTCATTAAAAATATTTTGATCGAAAAGTCATATTACAAAATTGGACACTACGTCTTAGATAAAGATATATGGAAAGACGACACAGCTCCAGAATCCACACAAATTTGATTCAAAGTGTATTTCATAGCATTTAAGTTTATTTGAAAAGAGCAATACCTAAAGTTTCTTGCTCGTTCTTCTCAGGCAGGTCAGCGTAGTGAACGAGCAGTAACTTAAATGTGACGTTTTCGAGTGTAATTTTATTTTACCTATGGAATCATTGACTTACAATTATATGGACGTCGGGTCCGCGCTAAAAAGTGTCCGCACTTGTAAGGCGCTAAAATCGTATACAGAGCGCGACACTCCGCTTTAGTCTTCATTTGTTCTACGGACAGCGCGATACTGCGATGACATAACAATTTAAATTTCGAATAGGTTGTTGTTGTTGTTGTTTTTGTATTAGACCCGTCGTCCATTTATTTGTAAGTCAATGTATGGAATAAATAATCTTTGACTTTGACCTTGTCTCGAATACTTTACGGTCATTCGTGGCAATGTAGAACCCGTGAGACGGAATGTAACTTTGATTTTGATTTGTAAATTACGTACATCTGTGGATGTTTATTAGCTGCCTGCACGGCGAGGAAGGTTAGTATAATAAAGTTCCTAGCCGGCACAGGGCCAGTGTATCGCGCCCAAATCCTTTTCTTATAGGAGACACTTGATAATGAATATTGTCTGACATCGTGTTAATTAATTACATATTTTTGTCAATCCGCAACGTAGGCTTCGTCCGTCAGACACAAATATAAATCAGCAACATAAAAATTAATGCAATTGGCCAGACTTAGCCATTTTGTCCAAGTGCTACAATGAAAAAGGACCGCTCTGAATCTTAGCTGGTTCAAACGTCGCCATAACACCGCGGCAGCATCACCGCGCTGAATTGCCAACGAAATTTTTGTTGCACCAAGTAAGTTCCAGAGCGTGGATCACAGCCTTTATCTCTAAGCCAATGACCCAACTCCCTAATGAATACTTTGGCCTCCGCATCCCAAGTCCAATTCTATCCTTTCGAAGATCGTCAGAAGCCTTTGGTGAGTGTGGTTTGCTCTTCAAAGTAGTTTTCTCTTGTTTAATTGTTTCTTTTCAATCGACTCTAAACAAGCCGTTATTATTTACAGCCAATGTAACTAACCGTGACCGAAGGTCACGTACCTACTGTAAAACCCACATGGAGTGGTAAGTTTCCATTTGTATTGTAATTGTACTAAATATCAAGTGCCTATAACTTCCACTTTTACTCATGCTTTGAATATTATTGTTCACAGGGTTTTTTTTCTACTCATGTAAAAGCCACATGTAAGACTCCAGCGGTGCCCTTGTACAAACCTTTTCTGAACTGTAATTAAATGGTGGCATTCTAACCCCTGTTTATAAGAAACCTACATCAAAAGTGTACCTAGTGAATTAAATATTAAACATAAGTGCTTCCTAACCTAGTATTATAAAGTAACGGTACGCCTACGAGCGACCATGTAAAGTACTCAATGGTGAATAAACAGTGTACTCAAAAGTGATTTGCTTCCATTGGAACACATCGTACGATTGTCGGTAGAGTTACCTGGCGCCTCGATACAAATTCTCTGTATCGCTTCCGCTCTGGGCCGAAGCTTATCCACGCCCGCCTAACTAGTCTCGCGGAACTATTGCTGCTGGTGACCCCTCAGACCATCACCCAGCCCCTTGTACAAAAGGCAATCAAAATCAAGCTGCAGGTCCAGTAAATTTTAAAAAGCTTTCACGCTTTATGAATAATTTTGTGACGGTGTGACCTTACATCGTCATCCCACCTTTTTGTCGCTATTCTTCGGTTCCTGGCCACTCGTATTTAAATTGATCTCACATTCTGTTTTTGTTTCGTTCCACCGTCATTCCCTGCTCGATCGCGACAGCGTACGGAGCTGTTAAAATTCAATCGCGTCTCATTTTGATTCCTTTACTAAGTTTGTAATCATTACTAATCTAAATCGTGTGTCAATTTTAATAAGTTTAAAACCACTACAGCCTCCATCATGTACTTATGAATAAGTATCTGTACCTCAGTATATCTCGGCCCTTTTGGGGTAAGTGTCTACTTTATGTTAGGGAGTGTTTTGTAATTAATGTACCTACCTGTTTTTTATATTTGTTACCTTAGAATAATAACGCATAGAATGATAGTTTCATATCAAACGAACTGTGACAAGTGAGGCAAAAATCAAATTAATGTAGGCTAGTTTTAGTAGTAGGTTAATTTTCGGTCGGTAATTTAGTGAATATTTATATAAAAATACAAGTTGAAACGCGTTACTTCCTTGTGGAATGCGATGTTAGTATCTATTTTATGTTTGTCTGATCTATTTTTACACTCATTTACCGCACATTTCGTAATTTTTAGCTAAAATTCTTGAGCTGTTCGCGGTGCAAGTTAACCTTGAGCACTGACGGCCCGCCCGCTCGTGTAGACCCATTGGGAGCACTTCAATTTGCCTCACTTAGCATGTGCGGACTAGGTTTCTATGCGTAATTAGTCTAAGTTTGTTACCTTCTTTTGTTACCTTTTCTTCTCCTTAACCGACTTCAAATAAAGTTGCGCAGCTGAAGTTTTCTGTTTTACTGCCGTGAACGTGGTCACGACTTGTTAGGGTTACAACCCTTTCAACTTTATTTTATTTACAACACGTCTGTGTTCTCGAAAAGGCCTACTGCTTACTGGCTTTTTATGATACCAAATGAAGGAATGAGGAAGTCCTGCGCCTGTTATTAAGAGTCGATGATAGGTACGGTTGTACAAGGAGCTTTACTGTTATTAATACTCTTTCGATCCGGCTGGACGTCTTCTAGCAAACCGTGTCAGTCGCTATGCCAACTATGCCACGGATCAAACAGCGGACCTTACGAATTTTTCTATGTGCTTGTTGTCGGGTTTTTATTTTGGTTGTAACGTCTTTTATGCCGTAGCGACATGTATGAGAAATCTATTTCTTCGCCCAGCCAGGTATAACAGATATATTATACATATTTATTTAACCTTAAGATTGATTTTAAATGCATGATGTCGACATCCGGCGACTTGTCGTGAGTGTTGTTTTGTTGAGAACCCTATGGCCCTAGTGCACAAATAAGTCAAAGTCAAAGTCAAAGATTATTTATTCCATAGGTAAAATAAATTTACACTTGAAAACGTCACATTTAAGCTACATTTAAGCTACTGCTCGTTCACTACGCTGACCTCCCTGAGAAGAACGAGCAAGAAACTCTAGGGATTGCTCTTTTCAAATAAACTTAAATGCTATGGAATACACTTTGAATCAAATTTGTGTGGATTCTGGATCCATGTCGTCTTTCCATACATCTTTATCTAACACGTAGTCTTCAATTTTGTAATATGATTTTTCGATCAATAAATAATGAAGATCAAGTGCGGGTAGTTAGAAAAACTCGCACGGGTAGAAGATGCTGACACCTGCCTCTTCAGTCCATTCGAGACCATGCAATACGTCCGAAACGTCGAGGTAATTAAAATATATTTTATACGTGATTAAGTCCTGAATTAAAAATCAAATAATGTGTGAAAATCGTGAAAGTTTAAGAACCTCAAATGGCTTTGGTTGATTCTGCATAACAGTCAAGTGTTGAATCAAACACTTTAGAAAAAATATATCGTATAATTGAGGATACACTGATTAGTATACGTTGTGAAAACACGATTGCTAAAAATGTTCACTATAGAAAAAAAACACAAAGTTACCTCGAAATTTTACAAGAAAACAGCTGTTTTCAGTTGGTACTTTATATATACCGATGATTTTTTTATATCAACTGAACTAAATAATATCGAGTTCTTAGGTATTTGCGATTGTTACACATAGGAAATGAAACTATTTTTCCGGATTTAAATCGCTAAAAAGTACTAATTAATATGTTTTAGTTTATTCTAATTTCTATTAGTAATTAATAATAAATTGAACTTAATAAAAATTCATTCGATAAAATAATTTGTAAAACTTAATGTAGCGTAAATTGGAATGTTTTCTTTGTAAAATTAAAAATAAGGTATTTAATTAATAACTATTGTAACTATAGTGAAAAAATAGGGTGGTTTGCATCAATATTAGATATAACTGGTTGAAGACTGTACCACCTCGGTCAACCGTGACCATGGGACCTGTAAAGGGCCCGAAACGTCGATTTGTTTAAAAAAACAAATATACGCGATTTAAATCCGGAAAAATAGTTTCATTTCCTATGAACTAAATAATAATAATAATAACGCACACACTCAATATAGCCCCACCCTAGGAAAACCCTATGTCGCGGGTGCCATGGACACTCGCATAGGCAACCACAAATTACACCCAAACTCACGAGATAAATAAATGTAGGCCATACAAATATATCTCCCGGCCCGAGAATCGCATCTGAGACCTCTGCATGGCAGTCCGGCATGGTAACCGTTCGGCCACGGAGGCAGTTAGATACAATACGTACAGTATACGATATACATTTTTCAAATAGCTTTAACTTCGTTTGCAAAAAAATTAATTCTGAAATAAAGCAAGCATCCCTTTTTTTTCTGTCGTTCGACTCCAGCAAATGTATAATATATAATATATATATATATATATATATATATATATATATATATACATATATATATAATAAGTACGGGAAAAATTTGAATTCGTGCTGAGGTAGTATCTTAAGCGACACGTCTGTCAACAGCAGTTGTAGTGACACTTCGAGTTTCAAATCGCAAAGATCTAAAGGCCACTGCGCCTGTCATCCTGACACATAAGTTGATAAGTGCTCGGAATTCCTCATAGGTAAACATCATTAGGCGCTCTGTACTTTCGTTCAACCCAAGCCTAAAAGGGGTGCTCCATAAATAACGTCTCTCAACGGACACGATGCAGGCATTCAAAGAATTCCAAGAAAAGTGTCGCCGTTGCTCTAACCGGTCATACAATTACATGTTTTATTGATATCGCCGAACATTAAAAAAAACAAAGTATCATATTTCGAAAAAGGTACCTAACACTTACACTTTGTTTTACAGACTTTATGCAATGTTTTATGACAAATTAATGTCATAAATATGAATTGATGTTTATGAATTTTTCCGTAGGTACATCAATCCATTTTTTTTGGTAATACCAGGTGACGGGACGAACAAGTCGTGTGCCTGGTGGTAAAGAACACGCCTGTCCATAACAGTTGCAGTGCCGAGTCAGAGTTTTAATTCTCAAAGATCTGAAGAGCGTTGCCACTGCGCCCGTCGCCCTGAGAGAAGTTGACAAGCCCCATGTGCCTGTAATTTCACCCTTCAAAACCGGAACGCTCGCGGCGTCAGTAGTATAGAACTTAGTAGAAGTATAGAACTTGCTAATTGTTGACCGATAGAGCAACAAATCTAAAGGCGTCTAAACAAAAAAAAACACTATCTCAATAAAAAAACATACATAGACCACAAACTCCAACACATGCATTTCAATTAATTGAGGCATCAATTTGGTGCCCTGAGTTACACCTAT
This sequence comes from Hyposmocoma kahamanoa, assembly GCF_003589595.1. NCBI lineage: Eukaryota > Metazoa > Arthropoda > Insecta > Lepidoptera > Cosmopterigidae > Hyposmocoma > Hyposmocoma kahamanoa. The sequence goes on from NW_020653993.1 coordinate 10,804,081, forward strand.
TGTGTATTATTTATCTATTTTTGTACTCCAGTGGTACGTTATGATTAACGCGTTCGTGCACAGGAATTAAATAGTACTGCATATAAAAACAGCATTATTTTCCTTTGTGCCATATTACTTTTATTGATTTAATATAATAATTACGCTCTCTTACTGACGACGGCTGATCCCGTCAACGTTCTTGTGTAAAAGAAAGTAAGGCTATGATGGTAGTGGGATGATTGAACCATTTAATAAAAACAAGGAAAGAAACATAAAGCCAATTACAGGCTTCCACCTGTGACGATGAGACCTATTTCATCGCCACCTCACCTTTTTGTCACCCTTTTGTCTGGTTCCTAGTCACCTACTTTGAAATTTTTCGTTCTTAAATTCCTCTTCTTCTTCTTCGTAACTTACTTCCTTCTTTCTATCGCCACTCTCTACTAAATTTCCGCAGCGAGTACTCATGCTCGACTTAGTACAATATTCTGGCCAGTTAAATCAAGTAACCGATCTACTGAACTGCTTATAAAGCATAGTATTTCTAGAAAATACAGGCCCTTTTGGGGTAAGCTCCTTTTAACCTGTTTACCTGTATCTAATTTAAGTAGGGAATGTTTTATATGATTGTACCTGTTTTTATATCATTATGCTTTGTTACAGCCTTTGCGCTTTCACTGTATTTGTTCTTTTCCCTTCCCGTAACTTCTTTTTTTTTTTTACAATAAAATTAATGTGGACAGAGCCTTCTATTTAATTATGCGAGGCCCGCGGGACACACCTATATCTTCAAACAAATCTAACATGAACATTAAACAAACGAACAATAAAAACAATTTGTTAACAACATGTACTTAATAAATACAATCCAATACCACCGTCAACACTCACAAATTATTGAATAAAATTATATGGAATGTCCATGAGTTTACGCTTTAGCGCATCAACATTACAATTGAATATATCGACACATCCGTAGAACAAAGATCTATGTGCAAGACTACTTGTTCTCAGGACAAAGTACATTTCGTTCGTTCTTTCTTCGCTGTGGAAGTCAGATCGACTGTTGTTCGATTTTATATTTCCGAAAAGAAATAAGGTACATAAATTGTCGAAACACCTTTTCATAGGCCTTAGTTTGAACAACTAAATTATTCTCGTAACGCACTTATTCTCTTGTCGCTGTATAATCACATCGGACTCTGTTCTTCGGATGAGTCGATATCAACGTCATGATTGCTTAGCACACTATCCAAGCTCTTGCTAGATCTACATTGAAAACAGTTTTGTCTCTAATTAATCCTCGCTAAGGGACATCTCCGTCCGACATCCGTCCGAAACAATTATTGTCAAATAAGTAATATTCGATAAAATTAAAAGACAAGTATCCAGTATGAAGCTTCATTCGCATCACGCGTCTTTTCATTTGGTCAAGTATTGCTTATTTGGCAGTAATTGTTTCGGACGGATGTCGGACGGATATCGAGAGTAGACCCCCTGAAACAATCACATTAAACGAAATATAATAAGTTTATGATGTTAAGAATCATATTGAAATAGTACTAAAAGTATTGCATTTAGGAGAAAAAAATTATTAAAACTTCTTGCAAACAAGCCGGTGACCACCGTACAGTCTTAGAGCGGTTCATCGAATACTCGATGGAGCGGTTACACACGACCATTTTCAGCAGCGATGCAAACGCGATGCAGTGGCTAATCGAATCTTTACACGCGTGCGCGATTTTTAGCAGCGATACAAACGCGCGATTGCATCGTTACCGCCTATAAATCGCAAGTGTAGCCATGCAATCGCGCGTTTCACGACCGCGCGTTTGTATCGCTGCTAAAAGTCGCGTGTGTAACCACTCTTCGTGTAACGTCCACAAATGTATGCGAGTAAATATATAATATCAACTGGCCACCTCGGACTCAATCAACAACCGTGACAAGAGGCTTATAGGCTCAGAAGTGGTGAAGGCGGTGCTACAGAGCCTTGAACACCGCCGTAAACTTGGCTGCTTATCGGTATTTTACAGGATCTATCACTGAGACTGTGTGATGGAATTACACGATTTAATTCCACCTTCCCCTTTCCATCATGGGGGGAACCAGGCGTAGGCTTGGGTACCACCCCTGTGTTGTGGATATTCCAAAGATTCGCACGAAGCGTTACGCTTTCACATTTATATGGCGAACGGCTGTGGAGTCGAATTCCCTGCCTGCAGACTTGTTCCCTGAACATTATAACTTGGAACTTTTCAAGGCGAGAGTGAATAGGCATTATTTAGGTGTGCATGTTCGATCGTGGACCTCATCCTCACTTTCGATCAGGTGAGATGGAGGTCAAATGCGCACTTACATTTCATAAAAAAAAAGTAAATTTGTCAATACGTTTTTACTTCTCTATGGAGAAGCATTGGCGGTAAGTGCATAGACGGTGCTGTAACTGCTATGGACAGGCATGTCGCTTAACACCAGGCGTTCGACTTGTTCGTCTTGTCTCTTGGTATCATAATAAAATAACCAGTATAGTAAACGAGAGCCATGGAGCTGCCACTGCTACAAAAAAAAGGTAAATAACAAAACAAGTAACATTGAAAGCTTTATTTGATGCCAAATCACAACCCCAGATAAGAAAATAACAATTTACACTTTATTTACCACGAGAACTTTTTATTTGCTTCTTCGGTCACTAAGAACTATTTTGCCCTCTGTATAGAAACCAATTGTAATGATCTCCGACGACTTCCTCCTTTCCTTATGAGCTGCATTTAAAACATCATTAATATCATGACTCCAGAAATGATGACCCTGATATCTTTTAGGATAATTGCAGGCTACCAATCCGTCTAACGTAGCAATGTATTCCACCTCGATGTCGATAGTAAATCTGGACGCTGTTAGTGATGCAACGATAAAATTCTCTGGACTTGGGGCCACCTGTATCTGGAGTAGAGATCGCCCCATGGTGTTGGGCTTCGAACGAAGGCGTCTTGTGGTGGTGGAACTCCGGTATATAGCCTTACTACGTCTTTTAGAGGTTCGTCGCCAATACCTGGGAGGGATATTTATGTTATATTGTAGATATAAGGTCATATTTCATATCGTCGCTTAGCAAACAACACCGCACAAGTAATTTGGAGTCATTTTAAAGGAGAGTGAAAAACTGTATAGTACACACATGTATAGTACACTACAGGTTAATAGGATTAAAATTATAGTAGGTACATCCTACACGTGATACGTCCTGTAAGGGCGTAAGTAAATTAAAATTATTCTTCACTTATTATGCTTTATAAGTACGTCCATTTAGCCTTACGTACTAAAGTGCATCATTTAATCTCTAGGGAGTAAAAAGTACCTAGTTTTTTTTAAATTTATGACCTAGACAAAAACAACCCGTACTTGCTCTAGTTTTCGCAGCCCGTACTTGCTCTAGTTTGTGTCAAAAAGTAAAAGTTCTAGGCCAAGCTACTGCTTGAAATAGGTAAGGTGGCAGTACTTCCCTGGCCGAACTCTTTCACAAGGAGCTCTACGCTATTAATTCAACTTATTTCAATACTAATTCATTACAATCGTTTACGTTCTAAAACAAAATCACAAACCAACATTTTGAAGTCTTCCCTGTATTTTGTTTCCAACCTGACAAACCCAACAAAGCAGACTTTATATTATTTTACTTTTTGACACAAACTAGAGCAAGTACGGGCTGTGGAAACTAGAGCAAGTACGGGTTGAGTTTGTCTAGGTCAAAAATTAAAAAAACATTACTATGTCAGCATTACTGTGTTACGGTTTTGAAGGGTAAGGGTGCTGGTGAAATTACGGGCACATGGGACTTGTCAACTTATGTCTCAGGGTGACGGGCGCAGCGGCAGTGCTTCTCAGATATTTGCGATTTAAAGCACTGAGTGACATTGCAACTGTTATGGATAGACGTGTAGCTTATAGTTCGCCCCCGTCACTTAATAATAATGAAATTCTTTTTTCTCGCAATCGAAGTGAAAAGTAAATTTTTCACCTCAAGATTAAAACCAATATAAACCCTCGGAGTAATAGACACCCTCGCTAAAGCTTGGGTGGCTAACCACCTCTGCCCCCGCAGCATGGCTGCGCATGATAGTCGCCACGAGCGCGATAAAATTAAAATAAACGCGCGCTATTGGCTGTCTCAATCAGATCTAATTTAGATAGCCAATAGCGCGCGCTTATTTCAATTTTATCGCGCGCGTCGCGTTGCAACTATCATGCGTAGCCATGCTACGGGGGCTAATATATGTACATTGGCTCGTTTTAGTCCCTCGATAAATATATGCCAATTTAAAAACTTTTAAACTTAAACGTTGATTGACATAGATATTGTATTAGTGTTTCTTTATTTATTATTATATTATATATATTATGGCTACATTTATGTCTTATAATAATTTTTATTATGTAGTAATTTGTAATTAGTAGTATATATATAATTATAAACTAAGTAAGTTCTGTTTCTTTGACCCTGTATAAAAAACTTTTATCATCGAAAAATTCAGACAAATTATAATATTTTTTGAATGAGAAAATTGTTTAATGATGTGTTTTTAAGGATGTGATTATACATTTTTATTAACATTGAATGAGAGGCGCATAAAAATAGTTTTAAGCCAGAGTAAGGAAGTTTAAGGGTCGTATTCCAGAATGAATTCTAGTGCTTTGAATCATACTCAAATCCTGACTTGAGCATAGAGTACAGTTTTTGCAGTGAGCACTGAAATTCATACTCAAGTCCTTGCCATTAGGGTCGTATTTCCAGTGCTTAAAATCATACTCAAGTCTGCTTAAATCCTGACTTGAGCATTGAGTAGAGTTCTGGAATACGACCCTTAGTGTATTGAGTTTGAGTGTATACGATAACGATTATTTACTTACGTCTTATTCATTTTACTGGAGCGTATAAGTCTACATGTTTTGTGACGAATACAGGCTTCAAATATATACAAGCACGTTAGGGTGATATGCTAAATTTTGCAAAGTAACGTCTGTTTGGTCTTTATGTCGGTTAATATATCAGAATATAATATATTTGTTTTTAAAGAAGACAAATTTATCGGCAGTAAGAGCTGTTTCCTCACAGTTACCAGATTTAGTAGCATTTACCACATCGAATTGTTAGGCTTTCTACACCGTCTCAAACTTTGAGTGCGTCTTCTTATAGGCCTACCTACATACATTCACATTTAACGTAAGTTTGCCTTTCCAAATCACTAATAATATCGATATTGGAGCCGTTATACGAGACAAGCGCATCGTCATCGTTTATCGTCGCCTTTATCAGGATGTCGATGCGAGCAAACGCTACAGCAGGAAGGAGCAGGAAAAGCGCTTTTAACAGCATTTTGGATGCTCCAGGAAGTCTGTAAATGTATTAATTATAATATTAGATACTTAAATACAATTATAAAAAAAAA
>NW_020653993.1:10854512-10871329 GCF_003589595.1 Hyposmocoma kahamanoa
TTTTTTAATATTAAGCGACGGGACAAACAAGCCGTGTGCCCGACGGTAAGCTACACAAGCCGGTCCCTCATATAATTAAGTCTTATTTCATTTTAATAAATTTTAAATTTTCTGTTTATTGCGATAATATAAATATATTTGTTGTTACGAAAGTAAACCTTATACAGTCGCTTCTTTTTTGGATAACTAAGAAAACATCTCGAATTCGTCGTCGTTTAGTTACTAAACTCTTTGATTAACGATATGCCAACAGGGTAAATAATATTAACAGTTGTTACTTCTTTTAAAATTTCAAAACTATGACCAATCATTATAAAGATTTCATAGTTTTTCAAACATGTTTGAAATTATGAATGTTTTAGTTTTGGCGACAGCGGTTTTGATAGTATTCGAGGTTTAAACACTGCTGTTGTTTTTTTCTTTTGTGACACGTATCTCTATCTATCTTGTGTGTACGTATAATGGAGAGAACCTTAAAAAGGTTTAGTTTGACGATACCTGCTAAGCCTAAGTTTGTTGATCTGATCCTTGCTGTCAGCGTATTTGACTTCGATCTCTTCCTCTCTCCGTTTTTTTTCCTCTTCTTCGCCACCAGACGATGAGGAACTTGAGGAGCTGCGACGGCCTGGTGGACCAGAACAAATATCGATAAGATATTTAAATAAACACCATTCTGCCAAAAATAAATTGACTAACTTTGAGTGTATTTTTTTAAATTTGTGAAAATAATTGAGTTTCATATTGTACACTGTTGTTTGTTATTGTGTACAATAGTAATTTGTTGTATACACGTCTGTGATGTGAACTTCCCAACATGGACCACCGTTAGTCGTTATAAAAATAACAAAAAAAAAACTTACCAGTAGACTTATTGTCATCAGAATCGGACCCCGAATCATCAGAATAGATGTCCGAAGCTTTCAGTTTAACACTCTGTTTACTAGTACTACCGCCTATGATCTCTGCATCCGCGTCCTGAAACAACAAATATTATTGTTAACGTACAATTCAAATGCCTTAAATCTTTGACCTCACTCCTACCATTTACATAACGCAAACGTGATACCTCCATCCTCCCATCTTTCCGTATATATAACACGAAAATCTCTTAATTTTGTACGGATTACAACCGCACATTTTAGTTTAGCTTATTTTGCGCTCTACTTTCCACGGCCGTTTGTGTACCTGTGAGCTTATGTCACAATTAAATTATTGTTTAACGAACATTCAGTCCATTTAGACATTTAACAACTTAACGACCACGTAAGAGATACACAGCCTCGTTTACCTTGTATCTTTACCAATAAACTTTTTACACACTTATCTATTAATAGATAGGCGTCTATACTACAGCGTAGTATTGGCATATACAACTTTCATTCTCGTACACATTAAATCTTAGTACTTTCAACCTCCTACCCACTCCTCCCCTGTACATAACACAACACTATTACTTTCATCCTCCTACCTGCACATACACTTTACACATTTACTCCACCCCTTTACCTAATCAACCTTAATACTTTCATCTTCTTACCTACTCCTTCCCTTTACATAGTGCAGCCTTATTACCTTTATCCTCCCCTTTACTCCTCCTCTTTACTCCTCCCCCTTACATAACACAGTCTTGTTACTTTCATCCTCTAAACTACTCCTCTTCACAAAAACATAGCCTCGTTATACTTACATCCTCCTCTTCCTTGTCTTTATTCTTCTCCTCTTCCAATCTCCGTTTCTGTTTAAAATGCTCCACTCTAGTCGCTTTCGCGTCTCGCTGCGCCCTCAACGCCGCCATGGCGTTCTGCCTCCGGTCGTCAACGTTACGCTTACGTTCCGTTTTCGCACCGAACAGAGGTGACGCTGAGCGGTCCGGGGCTTCTGTAGAAGAACAAAATCGTCGTTAACTTGGTAACATTTCGTGACTTCTCATAAAAAAAATATGGATCTCCAAAAGCCGTATAAGAAAAGTTGTTTGCCTTAAATATGTGTAATTAATGCAGTTATGAGGTTTCGGGTAAAGTCAAATAAACGGGTACGTAGTTCTCTTGCAATAAAGACTATACAAAAATTTATCGTCGCCTAAGAGTGAAAAGTCTCGAGTTTTCACATAGTTCGTTCTTACTGATTTTTGTTGAACAAAATCTTATAAGCTTCTCGCTGAAATACATTATTAAAGTAATATAGTATCTAAAACAGGTATAATTTATCTAATTAAAATGTCAACTACAAACATTATTGCTTCATTTTACACCACATTTTTATATTCGACCTGAAAAATTCCCCAGAAATCACATACGATGTATTACTCTAAGACTTAGTTATATGGCTAGTTCGTACTTGGATGTGAAAAATCTATGGCAATGAGACGATTGATACATCTATTTTCAAAGAGCAATCCCTAGAGTTTCTTACTCATTCTTCTCAGAGAATCTGTCTTGCGAATGAATGGTAGTTTTGTTTATTGATTTTGATTATTTTAAGTATAATTAGCTCGCCTTTAGTTTAATATTTAATTTTTTTTATGTAATTAAAAAAACATTGAATTATCATTAATTAAAACTTCGAATAAACGCATTACCATTATCTTTATTTTCATCAACGATCTCCCCTGGACTTGGTGAAGGGTTTTCTAATTCTTTCTCCGGCTCTTTCTTTTGTTCTTCCACTTCTGCTTCTGCAAACAAAGAAACAAGGTTAAAAAGAGCATTTTAATCAGACGTGTGAGTGTGTAGATCCGAAGCCCAATTCCTATTGCGTTACCCGAGGCCTATTGCGTTGTCTACTAAGTAATTTTTTTGCAAGAGAAGACTGTGAGTGATTCGATACAGACTGGACGAACTGTGTCCAAAATGTTTACTTCGAAGTTGTGGAAAGAAAACTGAGCTTTGAACAGGAATTAGACTTCTGTACTGTCTGTCGCATCGTACCGATACTAAGAATAGTTTGCTTCGATATTGATTCGACCTATATGACGCTACTAACCTCTCTTCTCTCTCTGTCTCTCACGTTCTCTTTCCCTTTCTTTCTCTCTCTGCGCTCGTCGCCGCTTTCTCGCATCGCGTCTTCTCGCGATCTCGCCGGGCGACGCCGACCTTTCAGCTGCTGAGCGTTTCGCAAGACGGAGTTTGCGTTCTATTTCCCATCTGTAGAAGGAAAAAAATATTCTGGTTGTCAAAAAAGTTTTAATTTTGTGGAGAAAATAAATAATAATAATGAAACAATCTATTTTCAGGATCCATCATTTCGGACCCTTTACAGGTCCCATGGTCACGGTTGATTGAGGTGGTAAAGTCATAAACCAGACCAACAAAAGTTTTAAGTTAAATACCTTATAATTATTAATACAAAGATCGAACACTCAGAAAAAATTCCTTCGATCCGGTCGGATTCGAACCGACGTCTTCTTGCATACCGTGGCAGACGCTATACCAACTAAGCCACAGAACGAACCAACGGACCTCACGAATTTTTCTATGTGCTTGCGTCGTGTCTTTGTACTTGGTCTACGACTTTTTAGTCGTAGCGCCATCTATGAGAAATCTATGACAGATTTATCACCCAGTTAGTACCTTTACAGCTACCAGTCCTAGCGAGAGATGTCGCTATTGTTGTTTCTGAGTGTTCGATCTTTGTATTAATAATTATAACAAACTAGTGGAGTAATTTCACAAAAAATAATTGAATATCAATTCAATAAAAAATTTAATTAAATACCTTATTTAAAATTTTTCAAAGATACATTCCAGTCTACGCAAAGTACAATTACGTAAGGAATGAATTTATCCTTTGTCTTTAATTATGATGGTGAAGATGATAATTACATACTATAACGAAACCATAGTTAGCTTATCAAGCCTCTAAGACTATGGTTGCTTCTAAATTGAGAAGACACGTAATGACTTTCATTTCTAAGTTACGTGCGTTTGTGACTGGTTAGTCATCATCAAACTTATGAGTTCTACTCTTGTGGACATCGCATCTTCCAATCATCTCTGTTATAATAATAATATAACGCACAGACTCAACATCGCCCCGCACAAGGGAAACCCTGTGTCGAAGGTGCCATGGAGACACACATAGACAACCACAAATTACACCCAAACTCACGAGAGAAATAAATGTAGGCCATACAAACATTTCGGCCCGGAAATCGAACCTGGGACCCCTGCGTGGGAGCAGTGGATAGTAACCGTTCGGCCGCGGAGGCAGTTAAAGAATAAAAATAAAAAACTTATTTATATATCATTATTATATACATACAGTACTATACTAAGTTAAGCTTTTAACTATACATAATTAAGATTCTTTTGCTTGTGATTGCACTGGCTCTCCCTATCACAGACATATATCTAGGTAGACGCCGCAAGTAGAGCAATTTGTATGAAAACCAAGCGTGCCACATTTTTTGTACCCACTATGACGTCACAAGAACTATTTAGTGAAGGAAACCTCCTTCCGCTCGCTCTAAATCGATTGACTGAGCGGAGTACGCGCGTAAACACGCGCATTCAATTTAAGTAATCGATTCTAAATAGAATAATGTACAAAAATAGTAGAATATAGTAGAAAAATAGTAGAATAAGATAGTTAAGACCTTCCTTTATTTTAGTTGTTTTAAAAAAAATGTTGATTACCAAAATAATTGTTTTTAAAATAAATTATGCATCTTCTGATAACAAAATCACTTGTCGTGGAAGGAAATGTCCCTGTTTACCCGTTTACCCACAGTTATCGTGCTTTTTCAGTTTATAATGGCACAATTATACATTTATCGACTGGTGTTTATCTACGATAATGGTCGAGCGCGTTCTGAAGTGTAGCAGCGGCATTTCACTCACTTTGGGCACGCGAAGAACGTACACTTGTGGCGTCTATCTAGATATATGTCTGTGCTCCCTATCATTCAACTCGGAACATAGCAGTACAGCTATGAGGAACAAACTAGGGAATGACTTACGTAAGCGGGTTCTGCAACCTACCACCTTTTCAACTAAATAGTTGCTAGAAAATAGTATTAACCTCGTTTATTTTATTGAATATCATGTTTTTATTACCATGATGTTCATAATTGTGAAAATACTTCACTGCAAAGACTACAGAGTCAGTTAAGCGGTAGGGCTGTGGTTGGGTGTTGTTTTTGATGCAAATATCGAACAAACACAAAGAAAATTTCCTTCAATCCGGCTGGATGTGAATTAGCACATTTGATAGAGCTAACTGCTCTCCCGAATAGTCCCAAATGAACTAGGGAACAAATTAGCTGATCTCATGAATGAATGACGGAATGACTGATATTTATTTGCTTAAAGTATGGTTTACAATATTACATCACAAGAATATATACATAATATACACAATAATACATCTACAAGAATTTCTTCAAAACATGTCCTACGGTGATACAGAGAATTTATTAATTATCCCAAAATAAATGTTGTCTAATTTAAACATATAGAGGTACATGATTTGCATTTTATTGTTTAGTTTTTTTTTAAATTTATAATTTAATCATATATCCACCATTTATAATTAGTACGTTTTACCTAAAATACAGGATTCTCCTAGTTCAGGTATGGGTGTATTTCGCTTTCCGAATTTCAATGGCACTTTTTGAGTGATTTTTGTAAAACCCTTTTTTCTGTTGGTTTTAAGGTCTTAAACGTATAAATAAGTTCAAGCAAAGTCAATAATTATAATATCACAGGAATATTTAAGTTAAATACAACAAAAAACGATATTTTAGGTCACACGAATGAGATTGCAGTAACACGAATGATTTTATCATAAACATAAATGAGAAAGACGGCACAGTAATGAGAAATTACTATTACAACACACATTTTATCATTCATAAAACAACATTTAACATGTAACAAATATTTTAATATAACTTCTTGTATCAAAATCCTTCTCATCCGTGTAAGATCATCTATCTATCTATATGTTATTAATAAATAAATCTAAATAAGTATTTTGTTAATGTCATATAAACTTTGTTGTACATCAATATATCATCATCACCACCGTCAACATCATCATCATGATCACCATTATCATCGGCATCATTACCATTCACATCATCATCACCACCATCATCATCGTCACCACCGTCATCACCACCACTATCACCATTTAATTGTTGTATTGCAAGTAAAAGTATGGCTTAAAGTAACGATTTGACTTAAAAGTAGACAAAAATGAGAGCGACAATGATATTTGGATACATTTTTAATTGTCAAGTGTGTAAAATATGCTGGACCGTTATAAAAGTGCATGGATTTTAAAGTGCTCGAGTCCGTGCTTCACTCATATCGGGCTTGCTGAAAACCAGCGCTACAGGCTGAAATCTATGAGCCTGTAGCTAATAGCTGAGCAAATCCCGTTTGCGTGCGCCGCGACACGCATTTATTACTACATTTTTAATTTTTTTTTTTATTTATTTTGTTTTAATCATTATAATTATGTTTTAACTTTTGTTGTAAGTCCTGTATTTTAGTTTAAAGTTTATAATGTTCTATTTTAATTTTAAGATCATGTGTGTCTCGGTGCTTACGCAATAAAGTATTCTTATTCTTATTCTTAATAGTTATTTAGATAGATTGCTTTAAATGAATGAGAACGATTTAGTGACTAGCGCTGAAATTGGTATTTAAGTCGATTTATTGCTAAAACGGAGATGCACAGGTTACTTCACTGTGCATCTCCGCACTCCAATCCGACAGGAGCCCCTTCTCACGTGTGCGAAAGGTGAAGGTGATGCGGTATGAACTTCTCTTATTAGGATATAGGAGGATTTTAGTTGAATTGACACTAATGATAAGAAAAATTGAAACACATTTTGTATTCCCAAGAAAACATGTTTATAATAAATTGGAAAGTTACGGTATGTATTCAACGTGTAAGTTATTAGAGTTTATCCTCGATAAGAAATATTGAGATTTCCAAGGGTTTAATTTTTTTTCTTCTTCTGGAACCGGCTCCCATGAATGAGAAATTGCCCACTTTTTTAATTTTTATTTATTACTGTGACGTAGTAAAGTAGTCTTTCTATGTGTAACACAGACTAAGTAAGCAAGCAATCATATTATATAAATAATGCTTAGCATTCATGTAATAACATAAAAGTTTTTGAAAGGGACACATTTTTGGAGTTTATCTGAAAACGACCCGTATATGTGTTATATTTTATGCTGATACGCATAATTAGCCTTAAGTTATTCCTTTGTACAATAGTTATTCAATAAATAATTTATTATTAATATAATATTTTACTGCTATCGGCAAAAACTAAATCTTTGAATGTCAACATTTTGGCAGCTAAACAATTCTAAAGAAACTTCTATTAATGCTGGTTGCACGAGTTTTTCACTTGCGTTTTTCGCAAAGGTCTGTCTTGTGCGCGCAGGTAGGACTGTTCACGAGTCGCTCGTTTGCGCCGGCCGCTAGCTTTGCGTTGGATTTCTTTGCGTTGCATGTGTTTGATATCTAGCATGTTTGACATTTCCACGCAAGCAACAGAGAACGTTTGCGGAGGACAGCACCACTGGCCAATCACAGTGCAGTAGTGTCCACGCGTCCAATAAAACCAAAACATAGACAAGGCGCCGCGCATGCGCGCAAGTCTCTCCGCAACGCAAAGCGGAAGACTCGTGAACGCCTTTGCGCGGAAGGCAGATTTCTACGCCGTGGCCCAGCCAACGCAAGTAAAGAAAAACGCAAGTTAAAAAACTCGTGCACCCGGCATTAGTATAAAGATAACATATTATAACAGTAAGTTACTGTCGTCATGAAGATGTCAAAAAATATAAACAATATAAAAATATTCCTTGTCATATAAGTTAAGTAGTCGAATTTATAGAGAATTATGTATAAAGAAGTCATTAATTGAATAGAAATTTTCATCTCTTAGCCATAACATCAGCTGACGTCTACATGAATTTCTCTATGTGCTTGTTGTCGGACATTGATATTTTATTTAAAAAGCTTTTTGGCTGTAGTGCCATTTGTGAGAAACCTAAGAACTACTTACCTCGTTTTCATGAGATCCCTCCTCTCAATTCTCTTAAAGATTTCCTGTTCTCTTTCCTTTTCTGACATGGCCGCGAGTCGCGCTCTGTCCTCTTCATCTCCCATGAGGTTTTCGTCGTATCTGAAAGAGACAGACAGATATAGACACGATTTTAGAACAGACGCGATGCGATTTTTCCGGGGCATTATGTTCCAATTGCTTACCCATCGTCAAATTCCTCTTCCGAGTCTATGGAATCGTTGTCAGACGAATGTGATGATACTTCACCTGTGTTTAAAGGAGGAAAGTTAAAAAAAATCAATAGTCATCACTTTAAAAAAAATCACCTACTTACTGTAACTATTAAATGGAAGACAGAAACCATAATTATAAGGTGTAAACACAGAACAATAAATACAGTACAAGTGCCAAGTTGGCATGAAACGTGTGCCAACAGTACGCTTAGTTGCACATAATTGAGCTCAGTCCGCCATTTTTCGCTTTGTACGTTATGGTCGTGTCAATTATCTCGTTGCAATATGGCCGCTTCTTTTTTAGATATCTAAGTAAACATCGCGAATTCGTCGTCGTTTAGCTATTGGCCGCTAGATGTCAGCACGATTGAAATTTCAATATAAAATCAAAACGTCGTAACTTGCGAGAATGGGTTTTTTATAATACCAAGTGACGGGACGAATAAGTCGTGCACCTGGTGGTAAGCAACACGCCTATCCATAACAGTTGCAGTGCCACTCAGAATTTAAATCGCAAAGATTTAGGGACACTGCCACTGCGCCCGTCACCATGAGACGTAAATTGACAAGTCCCATGTGCATGTAATTTCACCATACTGAACGGTTTTGAACTTTTAACGATGTGCCAACAAAGTAAAGTTTAAATAATATTAACAGTCCAGAATTTGTTTTCTCTTTAACTTAAAAATTACGATTAATCATTATCAAGATTTCATAGTGTTTATAATTATAAATGTGTGAGTTTTGGCGACAGCGGTTCTGACAGTAATCGAGGCTTAAGGTACTTTCATTGTTTTTTCTTCCGTGGGTGTAAAGCTTAATTTAAATTGTAGCGGGACAGAATGGAAGCAAAATTAAAAAGTCTAAAGTTACCTTCTTCAGGTTCACTGTAAACATCTTTCTTGGTCCCGGACCCTGCACTATCGGTACTCTTCCGTACATCTTTTTTGGGCTCGGGTTTTTTCGGCTCTGGCTTCTTGGTCTCTATGTCAGATTTACTGCCTTTCCGGCGAGGTGGTGATTTTTTCTTTGAAGTATCACTACGAGCGTCTGATTCAGAATCTGATGCGGATGAAGATGATGATTTTGCTGAAAAAAAAAAAGAAAAAAATTATTTAAGCTTTAACTTTATAAGATTGATGGAAATCATGATGGGATAAGAGGGAGGGATGGTCAATTTCGTTTTAAAGTAATTATTTATATACGTGATGCGCTATTTCTGCTGGGAGCAAAGTGGCACGTTTTCTTTCTATACTATTATTACACTGACTCACTTCTATCTGTCATTTTTAGTCTGACTACCTCCAAATTGACACCCAGTCGTCTCTTAACGACTTATCCATAGATGCTACCAATGATCTACATTTAATTTTTATTATAATCCATTGTCTTTGGAGTAAATTGTTTGATCTAAAGATTAACAAGTCCAAAACACAATTTATTACTATGAAGAAAATGGTTTTGTTGACGACAAATGACAATGCTCGACACAGGCGAATCGTACAACGCTTTTCCGATTTAATTGCACGTAAAGCATTTTCTGTTCGGCTTAAGCTTCCGCGGAGTATGGTGACGTACACATTGGTTTGGTTCGCATCACGTGATGACCTTGACTCTTTACCATCTACGGTTTTTCATGACGTTCGTATTACTTATTGGGATATTTTTCGTGTTTGTTATTGGAATGTTCGTATTATATTGGTTGTATTTTCTCATTGAGAAGATTTATAAACTTTATGCCACTTTAGACAGAAAATTACTCCAGGGCTTTCTACACCCAGTACTGGACTATACAAATGTTTAATGCCCGGATTTGACAGTCACCTTGCTGAATAAATTGGAACGGCTCCAAAATATGTGTGCAATAAGCGTTTATCTTTAAACTACGTAAATTTGACCCTGTCGCCCACATTTCACACACAACATAAAAGCATTGACCCCCATACCTTCGACTTTCGCTTCAATTCTTTAACAGTATCTGGTACAGAGTTGTGGAATTCCCTTTACGAACCCATTCGACAATTCACTTCTCAAATAGAATCTAAAAGATTCCTTCAAACGATTTGTCAGGGTATACTTTTAGATCTAAATTATCGACATCTGACGCCGTGCATCACCTTACGAATTTTGTAGCAAGGGAACTAGACAAGGGTAACAAAACTGTGGGTATTTTTCTAGACCTAGCGAAGGCTTTTGATACAGTTTACATCCCTGTGCTGTTACAGAAGCTTGAATCGCTTGGTATAAGGGGCATACAGCTTAAATTACTCGAAAACTACCTGGAGGACCGATCCCAATGTGTTAAAATAGGTGACATTCACAGTTCTGATCTGAAGTGCACTTCATTTGGAATTCCTCAAGGAAGTATTTTAGGACCAACACTTTTTCTGATTTACATTAATGACCTTTGTAACCTAGATTTACAAGGTGGAAAGATCATATCCTATGCTGATGATACTGTTCTACTCTTTTCTGCAAACTCTGACAAGGAGGTATACGACTATGCACAGCGTGGATTCAATATAGTAAATAACTGGCTCCAACATCATTTGCTAACACTAAATACGGATAAAACTTGTTTTATGCAATTCCATATGCGGAAATCAAAGTCATTTATATCTAACCCTAAACTATATGCTCACCATTGTTTTGACCCTACTAACAACCTGTGTAAATGTCCAGACATTGCTATTACTAACAAGATAAAGTATTTAGGTGTTATATTAGATGACATCCTATCCTTTAAACACCATATCGAAGCACTAAGCGCCCGACTCCGTAAGTTAATGTTTGTGTTTAAAAAACTGCGCGTTTCTGCTGATTTTAAAATAATCAGGCAAGTTTATTATGCATTATGCCAATCATTAATTACTTACTGCATTACATCATGGGGTGGTATAGCTAAAACTACTTTACTAATCATTGAAAGAGCCCAGCGAGCTGTCCTAAAGGTTTCTACCTACCGCCCTTTCCGTTACCCCACTGACCTTCTGTATAAGTCATGTAAAGTATTAACTGTAAGGCAATTATTCATTAAGTCCACAGTCCTCAAACAGCACGTATTGCTCCCATATATTACTGAAAACACTAATAAAAGACGAAAAGATATTGTCTGCCCCAAAATTATATCATCAAAACATACTTTTATTTCAAGATTTTTTGTGTTTCTTGGACCATTTTTGTACAATAAATTAAACGCTAAATATTCCATTTATAATTTCTGTTGCTTTAAGGTAAAGAAAATTCTCCAAGAAGCTCTTCAAAATATGTCCTATGAGGATACAGAGAATTTATTTATTATCGTAAATTAAATGTTGTCTTGTTTAAGTGTACATTTTTTTTTATTTTTTTTTTTTTTTAATGGCAATTTATTATTTAATTGTTTAATTTTATTTCATAAGATTCTCCTAAAAAGTATTTATAATATTAATAGTATCCACATTTATAATTAGTAGTACTTTTTACCTGAAATACAGGAATTTCCTAGTTCAGGTACATGTGTTATTTTTACATTAAATCGCATAAGTAGTCTTTAGTTTTCTCTGTACATTATGTTACTGAATAAACAATTTTATTTATTTATTATTTATTAAAAGTTTATAATATTAATTTAACTTTCTCAAGTTTTGCATTTGCTCCCCATCCATTCCTTATTATTACATAGCGATATTGATATTCCTGATTTAAAAAAAGTATTCACGTAAATCATTCCTTCCTTCAATTCATTGTACGTCTCATTGCTGGGACACGGGTCTCTAAAAAGTGGGTTTAGAATTTGGAATAATGATGTGCCAGACAACCATATCAATTACATGGTCCCATGGAAATTTTTTGTACTATGAGTACCAGAGCAACGCATTACAGTATGGGGCGCTCCATGACACTCAGACCAGGGAGACTACTCGCGTTCTCCATTCGACATCCGTCCGAAACAATTACTAACACGCTTAAAAATCCCGTTGTACAATGTCAAATATGAAGCTTCATTCGCATCACGCTTCTAATTTGGTCGAGAATTACTTATTTGCCAGTAATTGTTTCGGACGAATGTCGGAAGGCCCTGTAGTCGTCCGACATTGGTTCAGGAACCAATTTAGAAAAGCTCATTTCCCAAATTAGTCCTATCGGGACTCGGCCCGATATTAATATTGTATACATAAGGGCCTGTGCACACGGCGTATTTTATACGCGCAGACTACGCGCTGATGACGCGCGTTAACGCGATTCAAACGAGATTCAGTCGTAGCCAGTAAACCTATGCATACGTTCATAAATTCATACGCGCCGTAAACGCGCCTTTCAACCGCGTTTGTGAAACTTTTATTGGCATTTACGGAGCGTACTTTCAATGGTAGCATAATGGCGTCGGTCGAGACAGCACTGCTTATGCTAGTTTTAAAAAGAAAAAAATGTAAACTCCCCTGCCAATTTCCTCGGTCTTGCAACGCGACGTTTCATCCGATGTATCGCGTTTGAATTAATACAAACGCAACAATCTGCTTTTCGAACATCTTCGGCGGCGTAAACGCGCGATCGTGAAACGCGCGTCGTCTGCGCTTATAAAATACGCCATGTGCACAGGCTCTTACTAATATTCAGTATGTAGTATTTATTGCACATTTATTGCATCTCCTAATCTATCGCGAGGTCTCGGAAGAAACTGTATTGCTGTGTTGTCATTAAATTAAAATTTCTTTTACACAATGATTCTGCCAATAGCAGGGTTGAAAAATGACACTCTTACGTTGGTGTAACTATGTATGGTTAGATAGTGTTGCTTAAATAATTTTTAATGTCCAACAAGAGCATTTCATTAGTGACCATTAGTATAAAGCGAAATAACTAAATATCACCCCGGGCTGTTATTTGGATTTACTCAGTTAGTCAGCTGGGCTTAGATGGGTGTTAGATGGACTGAGATCTAGGCTAAGATATGGATGACTCCAGTGGTTGAATGGTAATAGATATTATTGTACAGATGTTGTCTACTTTACATTGAATTTTTAGCTTACTGCAAAGGTATATTCTGCCAGAGTTATTTGAAAGGGCGCATGTTATATTAAAAAAAAAATGTTATACAGACCGATATGTCACTATTTTTATTTTTTACTAGGTGGATAAGGTATGAAATTACCGCAAAAGAAAAGTAGATATTTTTCAAATTCATTTCTTTAAATATTGCCTTTTCGATTTTGAGTTTTTGTCACATGCTCCCTAATTCCCGAATTTACTCGACACGAATTGTATCGTGCTCACCCCGGTCGCCGAGCGGAGTCCGCGTCGCCGTCGCGCAGCAACCGAGTGCGTCTAACTGTCATGGCAAAATCTCAGTACAAAGTACTAAAAAAACCGACCTCAAAAGTACGTGGAATTACATCTATTTGCTAAGTTTTTTTGAAATCGGTTACCGGAAAGTGCGCAAACCCGGATTCATCCCCTAGTTCGCCACTATACGGAACTTGACACAAGAGATAAAAAAATCGGTTCTCACTACTCAATGTATATTGAGAGAGAAAAACGCCTTGAATTAGAGAATAGCAAAATCAAAAAATTAGGCGCTATTTATGAAAATGAATCTTCATGCGTGAACAGCCACTCTTAGAGGTGGATGAATTTCTTCAAAATTAAATGGGACCACTATTGAAGGTACCATCTCTCCAACAAAAAAAGAATCATGAATATCGGTGCACAAATACCGGAGTTATCGCGTAACATACATACAAAAAACACAGTCGAATTGAGAACCTCCTTCTTTTTTGAAGTCGGTTAAAAATTCGCTCTATTTGTTTAGTTTTTACGTTTTAACTTAAATCGACACCTCCTACGTAAAGTATCGTAAGTCGAAATTGATAATTTTACAGGGGAGCGTTTTAAAGTTCTGAATTCATTGAAATGAGACACATTTCTCAGTTTTATTCGGCAAAGCTTGTTACTTTAAAACTCGTTCTCGAATAAAACTGAGAAATGCTAAATTCACGTGTTTTGCTCATTTCGTGAATTCAGAACTTTAAAACGCTTCCCTGTAAACTTGGCAATTTCGACATATGGTACTTTACGTAGGAGGGGTCGAAATGCGCGCCCTAAGCATGCGGGCGAGTCTGGCTTGAATTTGGTATTTAGAGGAGTCTAAATTTTGTTGCCTAGTAAATAGAATTCAGATTCGTCATAATGTACATGAAAGCGTCAGTCGCCGCGCGGTGGCCACGCGAGAACTTTCTCCTCGTGTAACTGGGCGCTAAAAGTTGAAAAGCTAACGTAGCGTAGCATGATATAGGCTATAATGTTTACTTACAATTTTTCTTATCATCGTCGTCCCAGTCGGATTCACTATCTGAAGACTTTCCTGAAGATTTGCCCTTGGACTTAGACTGCGGAGGGGAATCTGCTTTTTTCTTTTTCTTTGCTAAGTTCAAGAATTGCTGTAACAGAAATATAAAACCAACTTAATAATCATCACATGGATTCAGCTTAAGATAACATCTTCATCATTCTGTTAGACATCCCAAAATTGAACACGAGTCTTCAAGAGTGGTGCGATGGTGCACAGTAAAAGTATGAGTTCACATAATAATATGATAAAGTATAAAGATAAATTAGTTTCTTGCTCGTTCTTCTCAGTGAACGAGTAGTGGTGATGGTGTGAGGCAAGAAGCTATTGAAATGTTCGGAGAAATGTTCCCAAATCGGAGTTTACGCGGAGGAGGTGAACAGTGTCCAAGTGTTGCGTGAGAGGATTATCTAGCATTTTATACTGTGAGTCAAAAATAATGTGTTTGTGTTGAACAATTTAAAACAAAATTTACTATGCCGTGCGAGACTATGCATTGTGAAAAACGCTGGACATTTTGCCCTGTACCACGTAAGTGTAAATAAACTGTAAATAACTAAAAAATCAATCATTGTAATGTTGATTTCACATTTTTAACTATGCCAAAAACCTCAATTCTTATTAAATATAAGTCAATTAAAAGTAAAAAATAATTAACATAAGCTAAAACATAATCATTTTGATAACAGCTTTTTTCATCGTAACAAAATGAGTAGGTGAGTAACTTAGTTTTTATTTTCAGGAGAAAAGCAGGAAGGGAAATGTGAAATCATTGATATTGTTGCTGTCTCTCTCGGCGCTCGCTTGGTAGTATTCTCATTGCACTCGAAATCAAGCGTAAAGGGAATCGGTTTATTCCTATGTACACTCCAAAACACATTTGTCGATTTATGTTTTGTTCTATCCTATATCCTAATTTATTTTAGTCTGTGTTAAGTTGTTACATCATTTACTATGACATGTATGAATATGTCTCACTTTCAAATATATAGCCTGTATAACTAATTAAAGTAAATAGTTTTGGAAGTCATGGTAGTGAAAAGGTGCTGGCTCAGCATAAATGCCGCGGTTTCCCATGACGCTGGTATTCTGCCAGAACCGTGTTTAAAGAGACATGTCAAATTAGAAGTACAGTATTTGAATTTTACTTTTATTTGTTTTTTTTAATCTGGTGTTCTATTTTTACGACAGGTCATGGCTATGTAATACCTTTCGAACGTGCCTTTTGTTTTTGCTTATTTATTTAAGTTTTTTTGTCTATTATTATTACATGTTCCTTTTTTTCTATTTTTTTTTTGTATTTACGAACGAATTATTTAATATTTTATAATGTATTTTGCATGTCAAATACATTGAAAAAAAAACATGATGAAAAATTTTGATATGATCTCATATATATTTCACTGATGCGCAGGAGTCTATTCTACGGAGACGGTTTCGATATGCAGTCATAAACTCAAACTCAAATAATTTTTATTTCAAAGGTAAGTAAATTATAGTTGAAATCGTACTATTGATTAAACTCTACTGCTCATTCGTAAGGTAAATTCCACTACAAAGAACGAGCTCTAGGGACTGCTCTTTGTAAATACAAATTTATCATTTGCAACATGCATTACAAATATTTTAGATGGTGACCACCTGCAAGTGCTAAATGGGTCACTACAACCGATTTTTGTCATCTTAGTACGCAGAAACTGTATAGAAATTTTTGTACAAAGTTTTTGTTTCCTCAAAGTTTCAGTTTTAAACCTCGTAAATGGCAAAAAATTAATATCAACTGGAATCCTATTACAGAAGCGTAAATTTAAATGAATTTGCGACTTTGTGAAGACGTTATTACTTGTCTTTGACATAAGATGTCTGTCACTATTTTTCACAAAAAAATCCTCTGCTGGCTTATTGCAGGGCGGGAATTCTTTTCTGTTGTATTATATACTATGTTCTCAAGAATAAGCAATAATTTTTACTTCTTTTAAAAGTAAATTAATTAAGAACAAGGGTTTATTGTGAGCTGTTCCACATGGCAGCAACTAGGAGGTCTCCAGGTTAAACTGTTGGGGATGTGCAGAAACTATCAGTGTAAATTCACTTTGTTGAGAGAAATGAGAAAACCAAAAATTTATAATTGTTATTCTCTGGAATTCTAAATATCAGTGCTTTGTCTGGGTATATAGGTTTACCAGGGACCAAAATAAACATCTTTATATAAATTTAATATACTAAT
>NW_020653993.1:10881329-10924993 GCF_003589595.1 Hyposmocoma kahamanoa
TAACTTGCTTCAACACTCTCTCTACTTTACTTAATAATTATATGTCTAGAGCAGAAGTAGTCACATTTTGTGATAAAGCTCTTTAAATAAAGATAAAAAAGTAAATGTAATCAGAACTTGTTTTGTACTTGCGGGTAATTTATTTGAGGTAGTTTTATATGAGTGTGTATGTTTTTTATCTAGTTTAGTGTATTTTTAAAAAGGCCTGTAACATGTGGGTGTCAATGTTGGCCTTGTGATGTCAATCCCTGTGGATTATTCTACACTATAATGTCGCCTCAGTGAGACATATGAGTACAGAGTTTTAGCCTTCTTTGTCAACGGGTTACCCTGTTCCATATGGAACTGAGTACATGGAACTGCTGGGAGTAAACCAGCACAACATCCTACCATATATCCCCTAGTTGATATTAGTGTGGATGCTCATATTTCAACAAACATGTTGTATAATTTTGAAATTTTTTTTATCTTATGGTGTAAAATGTTCTTGTTGCAGTATGAACATATTTTTTTTTTATTAAAGAACATCCTAGAGCGTGCAATTGAAACATAAAAATCTGTTTTACATGACCAGTAGATAATGCCAATTATAGGATATCACAGAAGCTTAAAAGAATAACATGACGTGACAGTGTGTTATGATTTAAAAATTATGTTCAACATTTTATATTACAAATTAGTACCTATATTTAAATCTATTTACTGTGTCATAATAAAAAAAGTAGAATTATTAAAAAATTTACATTAAAATAATAATAATATAATAATTAAAATTGTAAATGGAAGGTAAAATTTTAAAATAACAATTTATAATTTAAATCGTGATGGGGGAAAGAAAAAACTCAAATATAATAGTTTAGGGTGGACAAATTACGCCACTAATTCCTTGCTTAATTGAATGTTTAGTATGTGCAAAGATGTCAATGTTACTGAAAAACTTAGTGCACATACTTACTTACAAGGCGCAAAGTAATCTCATTTTGGCCATAATTTATACAATTTGGTGGTAGTATAAACAAATTTACTACTTTTTAAATTTAATCCATTGAGTCATTGACTTACAAATAAATGGACGACGGGTCTAATACAAAAACCACGAAAAAAATGTCCCAAGTCAACCAATTTAAACGTAGTGACATGTCAAGGAATATGAAAAAGCTAAAACGTTGAATTTAAATTGTAATGTCGTCGCAGTACTGTCTAATTTTGCTTGCTTCGCTGTCAGTCGAACAAACGAAGACTAGAGCGTGAATGACGCTCTGTATACGATTTTAACGCCCTATAAGTTCGGACACTTTTTAGCGCGGACCCGACGTCCATATAATTGTAAGTCAATGCATTGAGTGCTCTAAACAGTGTCCCTAACAATGTTGGATAAAATATGTAGAATTTTTTTTATACATAATTAATATTTTTTGAAATCGTGAATAAAAACACAGCTGCTTGTTAGTGGCACAATATGGTTAGGGCACTACATATGTCTAGGTCATGTAATGGGTTAATTATTACAAAATAAAAATCATACAAAACAATGCTGTAAAGTAGTGTAAAGCAACATAACAAAAGTAAATAGTTTTCTATCATATCAATACCAGCAATTAATAATACGTCGACTTTGCGTTTTGAATGCCAAATTGTTCAGCAAATTTTTAATTAAGAAATATAAAACATAAAAGTAATATTTCATAAGGTGGTTTTGTTTGTTGTGTTTCTGTGTTATTAATATTATTTTGTAATTGGTTCTAACACGAAAATATGTAAAAAATATTTTCCTTCAAAAATTTTGCTGTTGTGGTCAGGTTAACAAAAAGTTGAATTTTGAGTAGCATTAAGGAAATGTTCAAATTTTTGAGGTTTCTAATTATTTAAAGATTTTCATTAAAATTTCTCATGAAATTACTGGCACATGGGACTTGTCAACTTATGTCTCAAGGTGACAAGTGCAGTGGCAGTGTCTCTCAGATCTTTGCGAATCAAAGCTCTGAGTGGCTCTGCAACTGCTATGGACAGGCGTGTCGCTTAACACACAACATTCAGAGATATAACTGTGGCCTTGCCTTAGCGAAAGTAAAACAAGAGTTCGTCCACATAAATTTATTAGAAGTAGACAATGAAAGGAAAAGAAAAGGGAAAGGCTGTAACAAACAAACAAAGTAATACTAGTAAAGATAAAACCAGTAAAGAGGGTGATAAAAGATGGGATTATGATGATAGAGGTCAACATCGTCACATAGTTACTCTTTCCTACATAATTCCTGTTCAAGTAAATAGGTACATTCAAGTAATGCTGTTACACCACAAACAGAACTATTTTCTAGAAAATTTGTTAAATACATACATCAACCCAAGCAGCTTAATATAATTTTGATAACATATAAAAATATTGTCTCATTTCAGGCTCCCTTATCGCCCACCCCGTGTGCGGAGATCAGTGATGACGAGCTGGTCTCCATCTCAGTGCGTGATCTTAACCGACAGCTCAAAATGAGAGGTCTCACTCGAGATCAGATTGTCAGGTGGGTTAATGTTATTATTCTAGTTTTGAATAGTAAGGGTGCTGGTGAGATTACAGACACATGAGACTTGTCAACTTATGTTACAGGGTTACGGACGCAGCGGTAGTGCCCCTAAGATATTTGCGATATAAAGCTCTCGAATGGTACTGTTATGTTATGGAACAGACGCGCGTCTTGTTCGTCCCTTCACATGGTACTATTAAAAAACTTGAGCGCCACTCAGCTTTAAATCACAAAGTTCTGAGGTGCACTGCCACTGCGCTCGTCACTCTGAGACAAAAGTTTAAGTCCCGTGTGCCTGTAATTTCACCAGCACCCTTACCCTTTTTGAAATTGGAACGCAGTAATGCTAACTAAACTAAATATTACTGCTTGGCAGCAGAAGTAGATAAGGTGGCAGTACTACCCTGGATGAACTCTTTCACAAGGAGATCTATTGTTGCTGAAATTTTTTATTATTAATTTATTTATTATTAATATTTATTGTTTGTTTTTGCTAAAGATCTTTGT
This sequence comes from Hyposmocoma kahamanoa, assembly GCF_003589595.1. Classification (NCBI taxonomy): domain Eukaryota; kingdom Metazoa; phylum Arthropoda; class Insecta; order Lepidoptera; family Cosmopterigidae; genus Hyposmocoma; species Hyposmocoma kahamanoa. Next base: position 10,884,356 of record NW_020653993.1, read on the forward strand.
ACTGGGTATCGGCATTCTGTGCCGCTAGTGACATCTGGTGAAGTGACCTCACTTAATTTTTTTTCAGAATGAAGCAACGCCGCCGTACACTCAAGAACAGAGGTTATGCGGCCTCGTGTCGCATCAAGCGAATAGAACAGAAAGATGAATTGGAGACTGAAAAGAGTCAGGTAGGTTATTAGTTTGTGGCAGAATGTTCCACTTACCTCTTTATATGTCGCACATGACAACTAACATAGTATTATCTCAAAATGACTTTGAAATTAAATCGTATATGATATACAGGCTGTATATTTGAAAGTGAGACATATTCATACATGTCACAACTCATGTAAATCATGTTACAACTTGACATAGACTAAAATAAAATTAGGATATGGGATAGAACAAAAAATAAATTAACAAATGTGTTTTGAAGTGTACATAGGAATAAACTGATTCCCTTTACGCTTGATTTCGAGTGCAATGGGAATACTACCAAGCGAGCGCCGAGTGAGACAGCAACAATAACAATGATTTCACATTTACGTTTCAGCTTATGTTAATTTTTTTTTACTTGAACTATCATCGAAATGTTTTACGTACTAAAAAAGATAAGTTTTTATTAAGATTTAGTAACTAGTTATCATTTAATAAGAATTGAGGTTGTTGGCGCAGTTAAAAATGTGAAATCAAATTATTTACAATGATTGATTTTTTAGTTATTTACAGTATATTTACACTTACATGGTACGGAGCAAGTGTTCAAAATGTCTACCGTTTCCCACAATGCATAGTCTAGCACGGCATAGTAAATTTTGTTTTAAATTGTACAACACACACATTTTGTCTCACTGTATTTTATAAATTAGACGAAATATTTAATAAAAGTTAAGTGCCATTTTCTTAGTCATTAAATAGATTATAGTCATCACCTAATAAGATGCCAAATTTGACAGCTAAAGAAGGCGATAGTATGTAACTTTGAATGCGATCAACGAAACAATAAATAAACAATTAATAGTATAATTGAGTTTACAAAAATACATAAATATTATTGAAACACAATATAATATTTGAAAACACATTTGAAATACTGTTCGCAAGAATTCCAAAAAAAATGCAATTTTGAGTTACTCCCAAACGTCCTGGAAATAGGTCCTCATGCCATTTTTTAAAAATAATAGTGTTGTAAGCAATTAATCGCCTGAGTTCACCGAGTCACTTCGATTTCTCGGAAACAATATTGACTTGTTAAATATTAAAACAACAATGCATATAAATAGGTCTATTTTAAATTATTATGTATATTACATCTTTGACCACATTTGAACATCTCTCCATATCTAAAAATATGAAATTAATTATTAAAATGACAGCACAACGCTTTAAAAATAAATGAAAAGACCTTCAATAATATCTAACTTCCTTTTTTTATTTTCACGAAGTAATCGACGTGATGATTATACAATACAACACTTTGTAAACTAATCCAATCATCATCTATGTGAACCATAAGTGGAAGCTTTGTTGTTGATCACAAAACACACATTTTAAACATTATTATAAGTATGAAAGATAAGATAAATACCACTTCAATTATGAACATTATTTGAGATTGTTTGTTGTTGACACTGACAACTTCTAACTTATTGCTAGCCGAATGAAAATTTATGAAATCCTTGGTTTCTTACATTAAATTCTCGTAATAAACCGTTCATGAATATTATAAAATCAAAATTTAAAGAATTGGATACAATTCATCGGAATGTGGGACAATTTTACGAAAATAAGAGAAATTGCTACAGAATTGCATGGGATTCCGTAAATGAATTGCTTTTAACAAAATTGCACGATTTGGCCTTTTAGGACCCCTCAGCAACAATGATACCGAAAAATAATCTAAATAATCACACTCTTTAAAATTTTGAATCGATTTCTCGTGAAAATCGTATAATGTGATTACATCCCTATTCGCGTCACGATGACAAGTGTCAAATTTGGCCTCTTATTTGGTGACGACTATAGGTCATAAATAATAAATACTTAAATGTTATTCGAAAATAGATATTTATATTTGTAATTAATAATTTGTAGTGGTACCCTGAATTGCGGTGCCCTTGCAGGGTGTCACATGCGTGATTACAGTTATACATTCTATAACTTTTATGTGAAACCATGTGACAAGCAATAAAGATATGAATATGAATATAGTGAGAATTTTGTACACGGTACTATTGAATGATTGTCCATGGTTAAGTAGATACATGTGGCTTGTATAAATATACATACAAGATCCAACAAAAATAATTAACACTATGGGGTCAGTGTAAACCGGTGGACGGCAAGGCTGAGGACATTAAATTTATCAATGTGTATTTTACACTATTGCGATTGAAATAAGGTATAAATTTCAATGTCCTGAGATGCAGAGAAAAATGTTTATGCTATGGTTACAAAATAGCGATGGGCGATTGTTACTAAAATAAATATTGAATAAATCGACAGTTGCACTATCCTGTATTCGATTTTAGATTTAGTCGTCTTTACCGAAAAATATATAGTTACTAATTTACTAATTTAGTAGTTACTAATTTAGTAATTAAATTACTAACTAAATTTTCAGTGTCTGGGAAGGTCCTCTGTACTATGACACGGAATGTAAAATTAATGATCCTATTATTTAGTACCAATCGATCCTGTTACTAACTTAATAACAATCAATCCTGTTATTAATTTATTAACAATCAATCCTATTACGACAGTTTTTAATTTGCCTCTGTGGCCGAACGGTGACCATGCCGGACTGCCACGCAGAGATACCAGCTTCGATTCCCGGACCGGGAGAAATATTTGTATGGCCTACATTTATTTCGCATCCGCGATACAGGGTCTCTCTAGTGCGGGGCTATGTTCAGTGTGTGCGTTATTATTATTATTAATTATTTGACCAACAACCAAAAATTAGTAACTAGTAGATTAGTAACTATTTCGATTCACAATCGATATTTCATCAACAACCAAAAAGTGAAGTGTAATAACTAATTTAGTAACTAATTGATATCGACAATCGAATTATTTCGATTATATTTATAATCGAATAATTCGGTTATTTTTAGTAACTGTCGCCCATCGCTATTACAAAGTTTGTTTCGAATTCGATTTGTTTATATCATTGTCCGCCACGCAGGGGTACCACCGCTCTTTAAAACCTATAAAAATGTGTAAGTAACGTAATTGTTAATACATTATTATTTTCTTAGGAATGGCACGACATGGAACAAATGCAAGAAGAAAACGGACGCATTCGCGACGAAATTGAAGCACTGCGAAGCAAATACGACGCATTGAAACGATTCGCTGTTATTAAGAACATTCCTTTACCTCCTGAGTTGGAGTTGCTGCCTTAAACTATTATAGACTCACCAATCAGCTTCCATTGGTTGGCGGGGTATGCGGGAGGAGAATCTTTTTGACCAATCACAGACGCTTAACTTTAGGTTAAGTGCGTTTATGATTGGTCAGAATATGAAGAGAATTATGATTGGTCGTGACGCGACCATTTCCATTATCCACGAACTGAGGTGTTAAAAAATTTACTAAATAGATCTGGCTGGTCTTCAAAGAATTTTGTGAAATATCTGCAGGGAAACAATCATAATGATTCAATAAAACACCAGTGCAAGTGTCCAGTTGGGTATCGAACTTGCGCCTTCTGCTACATGTCTCTCTATAATAAAGTGATTTAATGCAAAAAGTCATTTTAGGAAAACTTCAAATAGATGAAAAAAAACTTTAATTCGCAAACAAGATCTTTGAGAACATAAGTTATCCAGTTCCCTTAAAAGCTGGAACGCAGTTATAGACCTATGTTTTATTTGTAACGTTACTTTTTTATTTTAATTTGCCAGTTTCCCAAGAATGTCACTTTTCGCTTTAGGTTACTTTATTGTTGATGGTGCGGAATGACTACTACATTGTTTATCACAGCCCCACACATTTGGGGTTGGACTCCATATAAAACAAATGTTTGGTATGGCCATAAATTGGGGTCCAACCCTTAGCTTTAGTTTTAAGTGTACAAATAGTACGTAAGGATAAATGATTTATTGTATTTTATTTATTAGTAACAAAAATGTACCTTTTATAATTTAAATAAAATAGTATTATAGTACAACGGTGTCCTTTTTTACATTTCGTGAGGAAAATCCACCTAAGGCACAATTTTACGTTGGCCCTGAACGTAGCTCTATTCTTCTTTATTTTTAACTGTCTTAAGGAAAAAGGAGGACGTTATACGTTCGGCTGTATGTATGTTTTCCGATTTTCCCGTCAATTGTGGACCGATTTTTAAATTCTTTTTTTGTTTGTAAGGGTGCACTCTCGTGGTGATCGTATTGTCACACCAAGCTAGAATCTGATGAGGGGATCTCGTGGAAATCAAGGAAAATCCTCAAATTTTTTGGCATGTCAGTGTTCTCACCGATTTCTCCATCAATTGTAGACCGATTTTGAAAATTCTTTTTTTGTTTGAAAGAGTATACTCTTGAGGCGGTCCCTGATGCAGACGATGCTGTTCCGGGGTCGTTTCGGCTATCACAAATTACTAATTATTTTCCGCAAATACAAGTCAACTTTTTACTTGACACGATTACGTAATGAACAAATCACCGTTACCTTGACAGCAAAAAAAAGGATAAAATGTACAAAGGAGTCCGTAACAGTCCCATTGTCGCCAAGAAGTCAGGATCTGAAACTTTTCGAGGTCGGTTTTTTTTTCAATGAAAAACTTACAATTCGAATTCTTAGGTTTTCGCGCTTGTTACACATAGGAAATGAAACTATTATTCCGGACTTAAATCGCGTATATTTGTTATTGTCGCGCGTATTTTAGTTTATTCTAATTTATATTAATAATTAACAATAAATTGAACTTAATGAAAAATCATTCAATAAAATAATTTGTAAAACTTAATGTAGCGTAAATTGGAATGATTTCTTTGTAAAATTAAAAATAAGGTATTTAATTAATAACTATTGTACCTATAGTGGAAAAAATAAGGTGGTTTGCATCAATATTAGACATAACTGGTTGAAGACTGTACCACCTCAGTCAACCGTGACCATGGGACCTGTAAAGGGCCCGAAACGTCGGTTTGTTTGAAAAAACAAATATACGCGATTTAAATCCGGAAAAATAGTTTCATAACTTACAATTCGTACTGCTATTACAATAGTCATCATCATCAACCCATTTATATGTCCCACTGCTGGGCACGGGTCTCCTTTCAGACGAGGGTTTAGGCCATAGTCCGCCACGCTGGCCCAATGCGGGTTGGGGACTTCACACGTTTTCCGAGGGTTGTAAACCTTCAACGTGCAGGTTTCATCACGATGTTTTCCTTCATCGAAAAGCGCATGATAAATTTCAAATTAAATTTCGCACATAAATTCCGAGAAACTCAGAGGTGCGAGCCCGGATTCGAACCTACAACCTTCTGCTTGAGAGGCAGTAGGTCAAACCATTAGGTTACCACGGCTTCACTATTACAATAGTGTTGTACTCAAAATATGTGTAATTCAAGATTATACTATTTTTGAACGTAAAAGTTGATTCTCTACACGTCAATAAAACCGTCGTTAAAATATTGTAAGAAACAAAATAAATCTATTTCACTCAAAATGAGACAAACTTTTTGCGAACTAGATCTGGATAAAACAGTCTTATTATATTATTTTTTCGGAATGTTATATTTTTTCCTTTTATTTGGCAAGCAGGACATTGTTTAGATGTCTGTAATAAATAAACTTTAACCTCTTAGAATAATAACGCATAGAATGATTGTTTCATATCAAACGAATTGTCACAAGTGAGGCAAAAATCAAATTCATGTAGGCTAGTTTTAGTAGTAGGTTAATTTTCGGTTTTAGTGAATATTTATATAAAAATACAAGTTGAAACGCGTTACTTCCTCGTGGAATGTGATGTTAGTATCTATTTTATGTTTGTCTGACGTATTTTTTACACTCATTTACCGCACATTTCGTAATTTTTAGCTAAAATTCTGGAGCTGTTCGCGGTGCAAGTTGACCTTGAGCACTGAAGGCCCGCCCGCTCGTGTAGGCCCTTTGGGAGCGCTTCAATTTGCCTCACTTAGCGTGTGCGGGCTAGGTTTCTATGCGTTATTATTCTAAGTTTAACCTATGATTTTAGCAATATTTCGCTGGAAGTGAGTAATTCGTCTTTCATCGATTCTGAAAATATACACTTTTTGAGTTATAGTTAGGTATACACTGTTTTATTAACAGTGCAAATTATTCTCAGTCTGTTGGTTGGTTTGGATCACATCGGACCGAAATTATAACTTATATTGTAACTTGTTAAATGCACGGCATGTATCTATGTGGAGGGTGTGTAATAAGATCCTATTTCGTCCTCTTCCATCTGCATGAATTTTTTTGAAAATCACAGCTTTTTGCTAGGTAATGTAGAGGCCTTCTTTAGAACCTAATAATTTGAGGCTATGGAGAAGGTGATTGGGAATCACGGAAGAAAAAAATACAATAGAAGTGTCTTAAATCTCGATTACTATCGGAACCGCCGATGTCGCCAAAATGCACACAGACAAATCGACTCGTCCGTAGAACAAAGGCCTATCTGCAATACTACTTTTTTTTTAAAATCTAAATTTCAGGAGCTTCACTGTGTATTTTAATAGTAATATCGCTCCGTAATGCTACTTAATTTATACATCTAACCTAGATTAAGACTATCTAAATATATTTTGTACAGTATTTTGACTTCGTTCGACGACGGAACGGCCAGTATACTGTTACACCACCCAGTCTGCCGTATGTTAACTATACTGCCCAACTGTCTCCTGAGTCTCTCGGTCCGAACACAATCCATCAAAACGTGGTAAATGTCTTCAACGACGCCGCAATTGCTACAATAAGGAGTTGGTGTAATGGCCATCAAAAAGGTAAACTTCTTTGAAGGAATGTGCCCAGAGCGCAGCCTCAGAGCCGTCACAACGCCAAGTCCATTCATCAGACAGTTATCAATCCATGGAACTTCCAGTGGCTCAGGTTGAATTGTTTTGAACCAGATACCTTTTCTTTGGATCTCTCATCAAAGTATTCTTTCCACAGCTAAGACTACTTATTCTCAGAACATTATCCATTTCGTTCGATGTTCTTCGCTGTGGATATCAGATGGACCGGTGTTCGATTTTATATGTCCAAAATGAAATAAGGTATAAAAATTATGAAAACACCTATAGACAGGCCTTATTTTAAATAAGGAGATTATAAATTTATCATATTTTCGTTGTATAATCACTTCAGTCTCTGTTCTTCGGATGAGTTGAAATGATAAACCCTACGAAAGCTTTATAATGATTGGTCATAAACTTAAAAAGGTGTAACAAATTCTGGATTGTAAATATAATTTACGCTATTTCTTTGAAAGTTCAACCAAAGTTCAACCTTTGTTGCAAGTTACGACGTTATGATTTTTAACCGACTTCAAAAAAGGAGGAGGTTCTCAATTCGGCTGTTTTTTGTATGTATGTTACGCGACAACTTTTAACTCTAAAAAATTTGAAGAAAATATTTCACCTCTGAGGGTGGCAAATTAGGAGATGAATGAATTTTGAGGTCGGCTTTTTTAGTACTCTGTACTGTTTAATTCAATATATCGCACTGTTCAATACAATAGTGTATGAACTCAAAAAGAGGACTTTCTCAGAATCGATGAAAAACGATTTGGTCACTTCCCGCAAAAAAATTTATATGTTATAGTTTATTATAGCACTTAAACAATTTCTCAAATATATTTAAAAATACAATGGAAAAAATAATTTCATGGTTTTGAATAAGGATTATTTTGGCCAGAACTAGCTCACATAAAGTCTGTCTCATTTTGAGTTAAGCAGATATCTTTTTATTGTTTCTTACAATATTCTAACGACAGTTTTTTGGCGTGTAGAGAATAAAATTTTACGTTCAGTAATGATATAATATTAAATTTCACATATTTTGAGTTACAACACTATTGCAGTGCGATATATAAATTTTATTCAGCGTGCTGCCATCTTGCGGCCAGTAGCTGAACTACGACGAACGATGAACCTTTGAATCAATTCGCAATAAACAGGAAATCGAAAATTTATTAAAATAACTTACCAATGATATGAAATAGTATACAGGTAATATTTTTCGTGCAGCTATTATTTTTGTCCTCCAAAACAGCACCATAATGCATTTTTGAGCGGTTTTAGAGAATTTGCGCAAAAGAATGATGCAACCATACTATACAAAGACAACATGGCGTACTGAGCTCAAGTAGGTCTTTCGAGACCTAAGGTTGGCACGCGTCAGACGCTAACTAACCATTTGTACTATAGTTATTGTTCTGTCTTGGGAATAATGCCTGTTGTGGAAAAAACAATTGGGATAACCATTGACTTACAATTATATGGACGTCGGGTCCGCGCTAAAAAGTGTCCGAACTTATAGGGCGTTAAAATCGTATACAGAGCGTCATTCTCGCTTTAGTCTTCGTTTGTTCGACTGACAGCGAAGCAAGCAAAATTAGACAGTACTGCGATGACATTACAATTTAAATTCAACGTTTTAGCTTTTTCATATTCCTTTACATGTCACTACGTTTAAATAGGTTGACTTGGGACATTTTTTTCGTGGTTTTTGTATTAGACCCGTCGTCCATTTATTTGTAAGTCTATGGGGATAACATATGCCTTTCCTTGTTGCCAAATTCTAGACATAACTATTATTATTAATATAATTATATTTTTTTATTATTCTCAACCTGTGGTCTAGTTGAAAACCACACTTACGGACCAAAATGAATTATTATTATTTACTTTATTATTATTATTATTTTCGTATTTATTTTAAACTCTCGCCTCTCCCAAGGCCTAAAAAATTAATTTTGAATCTTTAAATGGGAGAGGCGGTATTTCCCGGCAATGGCACAGTCGGCCGGGGTCAGGGACTCAGGTCCAAGAATCGGCGAACAATACGTGCCGTATCGAGCAGGACCGCCTTCTGCATTTGTGCTGGAAGCGACACACCACAGAAATCCAACCGCCTCAAGCTGTTAGAAAGGCTGACTGAAACAATTGGGATTATTTCACTGGAGGCCACATCCCACATGTCGGTGATCTCGTGCGCCAGGTCGAGATACTTCCGGCGTTTCTCGGTTTCAGCTTTCACGAGACCCTCGTCATGCGGGATGGTGACGTCCACAAGAAATACCCTCGACTGCGATCGATCCAATATCACAATATCAGGCTTATTCGCAAGAATAGTCCTGTCCGTGATAATAGATCGATCCCAATAGATTTTGGTGCGGTCATCTTCGAGTATTGGCTCCGGTGAATACTTGTAATATGGCAACCTCTGTTGCACTAGTCCGTACTTGAGAGCGAGCTCTTGGTGTAATATTTTGGCTGCCTGGTTGTGTCTGTGCAAGTACTCAGTGTTAGCAAGAGCGGAACAACCGGAAACAATATGCCTAAGTGACTCTCCGGGACGGCCACATGCCCGACAAATGTCTACTGTGCCGTCCTTTAGGATATATTTCCGATAGTTCCGCGTCTTGATAACCTGATCCTGTATTGCACAGACAAAACCTTCGGTTTCCCCAAAGAGGTCCCCGAAACGCAGCCAATGTAGGGAGGCTTTACGGTCCATAAAAGGCTCGTGGAGTACCTTGAAGAACCTCCCATGGAGCTCCTTCTCTTTCCATACGGACTCGCGGTCAGAAGTGCTAAGCACCACCGGGTCTCGCCATTCCTCTTTGGCCAACGATAAGGGAGTTAGCCCTTTATCACATGTGACAACCTCTCCACGAATTACGTCATCCGTCATCGTCAAAAAGTAGTTTCTGAGACTGCATATCTCGCGGTTGTGCATGGTTTTGACACTTAATAGGCCTCTACCTCCACACTTCCGCGGGACATACAATCTCATAACTGACGATCTCGGATGATGCATTCGGTGAGAGGTCATCGTCGTGCGGACTCGTCTATCCAGAGCGTCTAATTCCGTCTGAGTCCATTTGAGCACGCCAAATGTGTACATCAGAACAGGCATGACCCAGGAGTTATAAGCTCGGATCTTACTAACGCCTGACAAATAGCTGTTTAGCACATTTTTCAGGCGCCCATAAAAAACCTCGCACACACCCTGTTTCACGTCTGCTTCCTTCACACCGATGGTCTGTGACATGCCCAAATACCGGTATGGGTCTGTGACATGCCCAAATACCGGTATGTTATTATTATTATTATTATTTTCTTTATTTTTCTCACTTTGTTAGCTGGTTTGACCTTCAGATTCCGATATTAGTAAATCATTGGAGGTTCAGCACACTCTAGTCACGGGGTTATAAAAGGGTGTATTATTTCGATAAACATTTAACACAAAGGTTTTAGGACGACGAAGATTTGGTTTAATGTTAAAGTTAATGTGAGATAGCAGACCAGGAGAAACAAGGCTACCGTGTATGAGCCCATGTAAGACTACAATATCCTGTATTTTACGTCGGGTCCGCAGGGAACAAATTTTGAATTTGGCCAACCTCTCTTGGTAAGTCGCAAGAAATGAATAAAATTGAACAAAATCTAGACTTTTTTAAAAATAATAAGATATTTCCATATTACATGCTTGCTTCGTAAACAATAGGACGTTCGATAACTGTGTTCTAAATAGCGTTTGTACCCTTTGCCGGTAAAGAAGTTCAAGTAATCGTACCGGTATGACGTCATTTCGGTTCGGCTTCGAATACGACACTTTGACGTTCGATTCATGTTGTGAATAAAAATGAAAAAAATCGTACTATATTAAATCGAATCGGTCGACAACAGAGTTATGGTAAGGTTCTGACCAGGTATGGATCTAAGCGAAGTATTCTGGTTCGGTTATATTAGCCCCCGTTTACACGGCATTGTACTGCCCGTTTTTTGCAGTATAAATCCGAACCTAATAAACAGTGGTGCATACATTAGATATAGAACCGTGCACACGGTGTTTGTCCTGCATAAAAACGTACACACATTCAAACGCACATCGAATACTGCGAAAAAACGTGCAGTGCAATGCCGTATGAACGGGGGTTTATTTCTATATCTATGGTTTATTCTGACTGGATGAGAGTGAGTGGTGATTTTGTGCTTGTTATTTACCCATTTTAATCTACAACATTATGCAGAGTTTTGTTTTTGAAGATTGTCGTAAAGATGTCGGCGCAACATGTGCTTGAAAGATAATTTATTATTTATAAATCCATTAATTTGAAAAACTTTCTGAAATGTTGTCCGATTGTATAGGCGCAAAGAACGTTTTATTTTTTGTTATCATTTTTGCTAACTCCGTCGATACTCCTTCCAACAATTTATAGTGGGATGGCCTTGTTAATAAAAAGCGACAATATGGTCCGAAGCGTTCATTGAAAATATTTTATATCGAATTTTCGACTTTTTCCTATCGGTCAAGTTAGCGGTTCATAAATTCAATTACCGAGTTTCTCGAAGAAAGCTTTTGGTCATTCCACGAAAAATGATTACGAATTTGTCACTTGTTTTGTATATAATATATACTTTTTTAATATAATATTCGAGGTAAAAATGAAATTATTGCTACTTAATAATAATTATCATTAAGAAATGAAATTGTTTTTCCGGATTTAAATCGCCTTAATAGATTTAATTTTTTAACTTCCTTTTTAAATTTTTTTTGAATTGATATTCAATTATTTTTTGTGAAATTGCTCCACTCGTTTGTATTAATTGTTAATACAACGATCAGACAAAACAGTCATCGAACAGTCAGAAAAAATTCCTTCGATACGACTGGATTCGAACCGACGTCTTCTAGCATACCGTGGCAGACGCTATACCAACTAAACTACGGAACGAACCAGCGGACCTCACGAATTTTTCTATGTGCTTGTTGTCGTGTCTTTGTATTTGGTTTGTCAACGACTTTTTAGTCGTAGCGCCATCTATGAGAAGTCTATGAAAGTTTTATCGGCCGTATCGAAGGAGTTTTTTCTGAGTGTTCGATCTTTGTATTAATAATTATAACAAACTAGTGGAGCAATTTCACAAAAAGTAAATGAATATCAAATTAATAAAAAAAAAATACAGTGAAAAGCGACATCTCTCGCCAGGGCTGGTAGTTGTAAAGGTATCTAACTGGGTGATGACAGCAATCTTTAATTAAAACAAAGGTTCTGTCATATTTGGTAGTTTTGTTCGATCAAAGTTACCCCAAGATATAAAAGCAGCAGTAACTTTTTCCCTGTTGACAGATTTTTAATTTATTTTTTGTTTTAGGATAGTAATTGGGGTTAGTTTCAATATTCATGCTAAAATTTGGAGTTACTTTGAAACCCCCCTTGGGTTTCAAAGTAACTCCAAAACAATTTTAACTGTAATCACGCCGTTTTTATTTTTTTTCTCAAAAAGTATTGAAAAATTGTTTATTCTTTTAACGTTTTTAGAGATAACTATTAAAACCGATAATTCGACATCTTTTACGAAAAAAAAAATTCACGGGATAAAAGTTACAGACGTTTAAATTTCAAAATTGATCAAAGTAACCTCGATTTACAGTATATTTGTTTTTTCAAACAAAGTAACGTTTCGGACCCTTTACAGGTCCCATGGTCACGGTTGACTGAGGTGGCAAAGGCATCAATCGGTTATGTCTAATATTAATGCAAACCACCCTATTTTTTCACTATAGTCACAAAAGTTATTAATTAAACACCTTATTTTTAATTTTACAAAGAAAATTCCCAATTTACGCTACATAATTATTACAAATGATTTTATTTTAACAATATGACTTTTTATGAAGTTAAATTCATTATTAATTAATAATAGAAATTAGAATAAATTAAAACGTATTAATCAGTACTGCAGTCTTATGTCTGTTTGGGATGTTTCATCAGAGGAAATACTGGATCCCAAACTGGTGGTACGGAAACAGCATCTTCCCTGTTAAAATTAGGATGTTTTTTAATTTCAATGACCTCTCGCAGCATCCTGGGTATATAACGGACTTCTTTTGCAAGGGCCTGGGATTTGTGATTCTTGATTGAATGTGTAGGTTTATCCATGACATGCTCACAGACTGCAGACTTGTTTACGCGACGGTGTTTGACATCAGCTATATGTTCTTTGACAAAACTTTTGTACAAATACTTTGCTTCGATAACCGCGCCCGCCGCCGCGACTTCGGGACAGCTGTTTCCGGCCATTCGCAGACTAGTGTTCACTTAATTTCCGTGGCAATTTTAATTATTTAAATATTCAAGTATAATATTGTGTAATTATTAAATAATATTGCACGATATAAAAATGAATGCATACTTAAATAATGACAATTGGCCCGGCAATTAGGTTGTGAACACTAGTCCGAGAATAACCGTTTTATTTCAACACTCACGGAACCGCAGGTTTGTGCGGTCACGTAGCCGCTGCTAAACGGCCCGCAAATTTGGCGGGAAATTATAATAATTATTTATATCTTATAATAGGTACATACAACGGCTAAATTGACAACGTGTTTGACCGTTGTGAAAGAGCGGAACCTGTACTAGGATACCTTGTGTTACAGTATTGCAAATGATCGCAAGTCGCCCGGTTATGTACGATTGATCAAGATTGTCAGTTAAGTCCCAGACAGGGCTATGGCACACACCAGAAACAGCTAAAGCGTTATAGAAGAATTAAAAGAAGGACTGAAAGATTCTGGATGCATCAGGAAATAATTCGTTACGGATTATTCCTTGTTCTTATTAATGAGTTAAAAAAATGAAGAAACGCCGGCAAACCGACCGCACTGTGCGCGGACGCCGGCCGCCAAACGCGTGCTGAGTTGCTGCCTCAGCATTTTACTTTGTTTTACCTTGTTTAATAAGATTTAGAATCTTGCGTAATTTTAATAATTAACTGTAAAATTGCAATGTAGATTTTAGATACAGATTACAGATAGCTCAAGAAGATGCTAGAAAGAATTTACTTGAAAGGTAAGTTATGACAAAACTCTAAATCTAAAAAATTATAAAGTAGGTAATTACTTGTTAGTGAAAAATGAAGAAGGGAATAAAATAGATAAGGTATATTTGGGTCCGTCTTTAATCATCAAAGACTTAGGGTCGTATTCTAGAACTCTACTCAATGCTCAAGTCAGGATTGCAATTGAAACACAAGCACTGGAAATACGACCTTAATGGCAGGGACTTGAGTATGATTTCGAGTGCTTTAAACCATATTCAAATCCTGACTTGAGGTTAGGTTAGGTTGCAACGTACAAATTTTGAAAAATGGTAAAGAAGTAATCGCTAATAAAAATCGCACTAGACCTTATACAATGTAATAAAAAAAAAAAAGTTATGTAATATAATGTACTTTGTTGTCAATTTATAATAAATACTATGAAATCAATTTAGAATTAATTTATAAATAAAAATGTAACGACTATACAGCCAATATTTACTTTTAAATTAATAAATTGAAGTTCATATTATTATAGTTTTAATTAATTAATGGTGTATTCTAAGTAGAATATATAATATTGTGATTTATGCACTCCAATGTATTAAAATCTATTTACTTAAGTATAATGTAACTATAATAAAATAAAAAGATCATTTTGTTTTATTATCCCCCTCCGGGGAAGATGTAGTGTCGTGTAATATATACATATTATCCCTAGATCAATAAAGTCAGTGTTGTATCGTCATTCGGTTGTTTCACTATAACCTTGCAGCGCGCTTCTATTAGTACCCCGTAGCTATATATGTAGGTTTCCAAACTTTTTGTCTCACCGCCCACTTACGCAATATAAAAATAAAAATTCAAACGCCCACCACCACAAAAATAATTGAAAACACATACTTTTTACATTAACTTAACACAAAAATCACAAGAAAAAATAAATATGTAGAGTAGTTTATTTTTGTAGTTTATTTATGTAGAGTTGCACCCCTCCAATTGCTTCCGAGGCCCCTAGGACTCTCCAGCTGGGGCTTGGGGGGCGGTAGGGACCACTTTGGGAAACTATGCCGTAGACGACCTACGGCGGCTACTGCGACAACCGTCCCCGCCATGGATGTAAAGCGCGTCGTGAAATAAGCCACTAAATTTTATAGGTACCTACAATATCCACATTCTATGGATGCCGCGGTCCCGCAACCGCGCTGAACGCAGGTGAAAACCGCTCCGTGAGTTGTTAGACTCAGATTACACTTAGCCTTAGATTCTCGCCTCTCCCGTGGTCCAAAATATTAATTTTGAATTTTTAAATGGTAGGGGCGCTATTCCCCGGCAATGTTACAGTCGGCCGCGTTCAGAGACTGAGGTTTAAGAACCGGCAAACAATAAGTACGTGTCGTATTAAGCAGGGCCGCTTTCTGCCTTTCAATACCTCCAATGAACACAACGTCAACATTATTTCTTGGTAATTTGCTGTTATTTTTGTAAATAACCGTATTTATTTACTAATTTTAAAAATTTTGTGAAAAATAAAGAGACAAAAATCAACATTCAAACAAAAAACAGAAACGAAGAAGAAATTGTTTTTACACAAAATTTTGTGTAAAAAAAAGCAAAATAAAAACAGAACGAGTCCAACAATAACAATCTCAGTACAGAGTACTAAAAAATCGACCTCAAAATTCATTCATCCCCCAGTTCGCCACCCCGAATATTTTCTTCAAATTTAAGTGAGATCACTGCTGAAGTTCCCTCTGTCCAACAGAAAAGAATCATCAAAATCAGTTCAAAAATTATCGGAGTTATCGCGTAACATACATACAAAAAAACATACAGTCGAATTGAGAGCCTCCTCCTCTTTTTAAAGTCGGTTAATTAAGTAAGCGAAGTGTTTTTTTTTTATGTAAAGAAGGAGGCAAACGAGCAGACGAGCCACTTGATAGAAGGTGGTATTCGTCGCCGATGGACATTTGCAACATCAGATGAGCTGCTTATCCGTTGCCAGCCTTTGAGAGCCCTGTAAACACGCTTTTTGAAGAACCACATAGCGCAAGGGAAATACATCAGGAGGAAGATAATTTCACACCTTGCAGGTTCGAGGAAGAAAGGAACGAGATTGATCTTAAAATGCCAGGCATCTAAGATGTGGGGATGAACTCTACTCCTTGGGCGGGAGGTGCGATGGATGGATGAGAAACGAGACGGTGGCACCAGTTCGAAAAGTACCTCAGAGCACTCCCCATTATTTTTTTTAATTTATTTATATCAGGTACAAAGACCCATGTATACATACCTTATAGACTGACATACATAACAATATAAAAACAAAATACACCTATATTATATATACCTTAAAACAAACATACATACAATATAATAATAAAAACTAATCTACACGATTTCCCTTATCGGCGACGTGTGGCGCAATCTGGTGTCAGGTAACCGGCCGCGGAATCGCCGATATATGACACCCTTCGGCCAAAATTCCTCTCTCATGAAGGTCGAAAGATGTTCGGTCGGTATTCTCACCACGTTGCGGCGAGACTCCAACCGCTCGACCCTCAGGGTGTATTTGGTTTTATGCCTGATATATCTATCTCCTCAGTCTTCGTGGAGTAATGCAGCCGCGACAGGTACATCAACAAATATAAAGACGGTAGAACACACACAGAGAGCCAACGTCTCTCCGTAGGCTAAGTGTTCATTGGAGAAATCCTTCGTTATTATTTTTATCATTTTCAAGTGATAAAAGCACTTTTGGTCGACGCTCAATTACAAGTGGCTTTGTTATACTTAGGTGACGAAATAAAAACCCTGTGTGTTTAGGTGGACAATATTTGATTGGAGTAATGCGGTGTTAATTAGACATTGTGTACCGTCCGGCCTGTGTGGCGACCTAGTTAGCTAAAACACACAAGCAAATACGGATCTCTACAGCGTTACATAGATTATGTCGCAGCTAAAGGGATTAATCAGTTCATGTGCCAAATTCAAAATGTCCGTGTCAAATTCTTCTTCTCTTTTCAGTTTCCTAATTGTATTTGGCAGCAACAGTATATGGGAGCAATGGTTTGGGATGAGCACCTAGTCGATGCCTGGAGTGAAATGAATAAAGTTTAGCTTCTTCGAGAACCGTTAGTATTTCCACAGAATAATAATTAGTAGAAGTGCTTAGTTTGCATGACACGCGTACCAACAGTTCACGGATTACCGCAAACTTGAGCTCAGTCTGCCATTTTCACTTTGAACGTTAAGGTCGTGTCAATTGTTATTTACAACCTCGAAAATCGTAGAAAAATGCCTTATTTATGGCGATGTTTAATAAATAATAATAAATAACACACACACTCAACATAGCCCCGCACTAGGGAAACCCTGTGTCGCGGGTGCCATGGACACACACATAGACAACCACAAATTACACCCAAACTCACGAGAGAAATAATTGTAGGCCATACAAATATTTCTCCCGGCCCGGGAATCGAACCTGGGACCTCTGCGTGGCAGTCCGGCATGGTAACCGTTCGGCCACGGAGGTAGTTAAGATGTTTCGTAATATCAAGGCTTATTTTATTTCATTTTGATAAATGTTCAATGTGATGTTTATCGTATAATTATTTTTTTTGTTACAAGAAACGATAGTAAATCTTACACCGTTGCAATATGGCCGCTTTTTTTGGAGAACTGTGACGGTGCGACCTCCTTTCACCGCATCTCACCTTTTTGTATCGCCTCTCTCTCCTCTTGTATCCTATCATTTTTTATTTTACATGTATTTACATTTTAAATTTGAATTGTTCCATCTTCCTTCACTTTCTCATTTTGTTTTCGTACCACGGTTACTTCCAGCTCGACCGCCACAACAGTCGGAGCTGTTAATAAGCTAATCATGTGTAATAATTTATAAGTCTACAGCCTTCATGTATCTATTTCTGTAATTCAGTTTCTCGGCCCATTTAGGGGTAAGTGCCTTAATAATAAAGTGTTTTATACTGTTATACCTGTTTCTTTACATTTACCTTTATATTGTTACAGCCTTTCTTTAAACTTTACTTCTTTAATAAATTTTGTGGACCGGAAGTGTCCCATTTCATTGCCGTGAACCTGTTCACGGCTAGTTAGGGTTACAACCCTTTCAGAACTAAGCAAACATTTCGAATTTGTAGTCGTTCAGCTATTAGCCGCTAGATGGCAGCACATTGATTTTTACAATAAAATCATAACGTCTAACTTGTGACAGTATTGATGGTATTGAACGTTCAACGATATGCTAACAGGGTAAAGTTTCAATTATACTAACAGTCCAGTTTGTTATTTCTTTTTTAAATATGAAACTACTATCAGTCATTATCAGGATTTCATAGTGTTTCAATTATGAACGTGCGAGTTTTTTCTAAGTGGTCGATCTTTGTTTCTAATAATATTAAATGAAGTAATTTCACAAAAAAAATAATTTAATGGTAGTAAAACATCGTGTCATTCAATAAACTTAAAAAAGTTTACTGTAGCTCTTCTTGTGACTAGAGGAGTTGTTCAATTTCAACCCATTGACATGTCCCACTGCGGGGCACGGGTCTCCGACGAGGATTTTTAGGCCATTGTCTGTCAAGCTGGCTCATTGGCATATAACTGCTTGCCGGCAGAAAAAGGTAAAGTGGCACTCTTTCACAAGGAGCTCTGGCTGCTGCTTAAACAATGAACAATGGAAATTAGGTCGCAACAGGCAACACAGTGAAAAAGTGAATTCACAAGGACTTAAGAGTAAATGGGTAACAATTCACTGCCGCTATTTTTGCTTAGAAATTAATTAATATTTTCGTAATGCCAGACTCCGAATCATTTGTTACTTGCTATTTTGTGTATACATGGAGTTTCGACTTGAGAAATTTGCTATTCCAAGCTTGTTTCCTTGATGAGGTAGGTATCGTTATCTCTGGAAGCAGCCGTAGAGATCCTGAAGGAAGAGTTCAACCAGGGAAGTACAGCCACCTTGCCTATTTGTGCCTCCAAGCAGTAATGTCAGTATTACTGTGTTCCGGTTTGGAAGGGTGACGGGTGCAGTGGCAGTGCCCCTCAGATCTTTGTGATTTAAAGCTCTGAGTGTCACTGCAACTGTTTTGAACAGGCATGTGCGCACGACTTGTTCGTCCCGTCACTTGGTAATTAATAAAAAATAGCTTTATTACAAAATAAACAAAAATGGGTACAGAGAAGCGCCTAGCTCCCAAACTAGGGTAGCTAGGTCATACGTCCGTCAAGTGTGTTGCCTCAAAATAACAATAACTAACTCTATTAACTGCCTCCGTGGCCGAACGGTTACCATGCCACGCAGAGGCCCCAGGTTCGATTCCCGGGCCGGGAGAAATATTTGTGTGGCTTACATTTATTTCTCTCGTGAGTTTGGGTGTAATTTGTGGTTGTCTATGTGTGTGTCCATAGCACCCGCGACACAGGGTTTCCCTAGTGCGGGGGTTATGTTGAGTGTGTGCGTTATTACTATTATTATTATTATCTATTGCAATAAGCTATAAAATATATTTGGTAGAAGACACAAAAGAGGTGGTTTACATTTTAATTGCTACATTAATTTTATTATATGTATATATATATTATGTGCTAGAGAAGAACTAAGTGTGTTAAATTTAAATTACCTAATGTAAAATCGATAGTCCAATTATAGAAATAAATGGAGAAAAGTTAGACCTTGTTAATAAAGCTGTCTTTTTGGGAGTGACCTTAGATAGTAAATTTCAATGGTTTCCACGTATTATATCTTCCTTAGCCAGCAGATTAAGCTTTGGGGCATACGCAGTCCGCAGAATACGTAAGCTTACCGATGTTGTTACTGCTAGACTAGTTTACTTTAATTACTTCCATAGTATAATGTCCTACGGGATTCTCTCTCTCTCTTGTGGGGTAAAGCGGCGGACATACAAACCATATTTGTGTTGCAAAAACGAGCGATTCGTTCTGTGTACTGTTTAGGTTCTCGGGTTTCTCTAAGAGAAAAGTTTAAGGAGACTGGTATCATGACTGTGGCATCGCAGTACATTTACTCAAATATTTTGTATGCCCGTAAAAATATACATAATTTTATTAAAAAAGAAGATATCCATAATATTAACCTTAGAACTGAGTCCAAACTCATGGTACCACGATTTCGTTTAACTAAGGTGCACGATCCCTTTATGGGGAACTGTATACGTTTTTACAATAAGATTCCGGAGAATATATATTAAGATTATAATTTCCTAAGTTTAAATTTTTACATTAAAAGTATTTTAATTGAAAAGTCATATTACAAAATTGAAGAGTATGTTTTAGATAAAGAAGTGTGGAAAGACAACAAGAGTCTAGATTCCACACAATTATGGTTCAAAGTGTATTCCATAGCGTTTAAGTTTATTTGGTCAGCGTAGTGAAGGAGCAGTAGATTAAAAAGTTACGTTTTCAAGTGTAAATATTTTACACAAGGAATAAATGATTATTTGACTTTGAAATTACATTATCCAGTATAATGCCAATGTTTATAAATACAATAACAAAAAAGTCTTCTTCAGTCTCAATTAACAACAAAAACTGTCAATGAAAATATACTGGTCAGGATGATGCAATACCTAATAGGTACTTAAAAACAAAGTCACAAAAGCAAGAATCACTAAATTCTACCCAGTTTAGGGATTTGTCATTTAAAAGTTTTTGACTTTAGGTAACTGAGACTGGCCCAAGCTTAGTGGCTGCCATTAAGGAAATTATGACAATAATAGATCGGTAGAGTATTATAAAAGCTTGGACCTATAATAGGTCAATGTCTAAAAGCTATAAAAAAACCCACAACCTGTGAAAAAACCTGTTCATTAAATGTTCTCGTAATGTTTCCATCATTGTGGTAATTTTAAATGGAAAATTGAACATCTAGTATTGATAAAAGTCGGTAGTACCATTCTGCTGGCAAATGGTATGGAAGTATATAAGAAGAAGTACCAACTAAGCCGTGTTCAAAATTCATCGGGTACATAACCAGAAATAGAGACGAAATAAGGGTCATCCATCCCTGACAACTCATCAGGAAAATGGGCTTATATAACTTTTAAATATCAACTGTCGTTTGCGCTGAAATCACGAATTAGAAAATTGAAATAGTACAACGTGATCAACTGACCTGTGTATACGTCTCCGTATATTCCAAGAATATTCTGTATTTATTGTAATAAAGGTAATATATCTGTAACAATGGGGGTGTTGGTGTGGGAAAAGTAGCAAAACATCTAATTACAAAACAAACGGAATCACATTTCATCGGTAATTAAAAATTAAATATGTAATTTTGCAATTTTCATAATTAAGCTCTAGTTAAAGTGGTCGATTTGAAGTGAAACAATTGACGACACCCGTCAATTGTTTGGAATTCGGGCAGGCCTATCGGAGCGCAGTTGTCACTGTAATGATTTGGCATAATAGTTTTCAAAGAAATTAAATGACATCTCGTCTCTATTTCGGGTTACATACTCGATGTCAAAATTCAACGTCTTTTATTAGCAAGTGAACTAAGTGATTTAAGTGAAAGTGAACATGAATAATGACTCCCGCCGATTAGAAGACTATTTAAAAAAACCCAAAGGTTTTTTCTTTATGTACATTAAAAACACAATAGAACATGTTTAATGAGGATCCCGAAAACTAAATGAAGACCTAGCTCAAAGGACTTGTATCCAAGTCAAAAATCCTTAAAAAGGAGTCTAATCTGATAAAAAACTTTAAATAAAGCTTGCAATTAGAAAAATATTGCCAAGTCCCAACTACCAGTGTGACCACAGCGCAGTGAAGCAGGCAAAGACAAATTGCTTTATTTCTTTCCCCTATTTATTTATCGTACTTCTGCTTTCATTATTTTTTTGTTTATAAATGTCCTTTTATTTTCCTCCTTAGGTGGACTTGAGGACTTGTGAATTAATTCCCGTTTTTTTCTATGTTTCCTTGAGTGGTTTTCCATAAGGGACACTTCTCCCTCTTGTGTCAGCTTGTGCTAAGAATTTTTTGGTTGTATAAAAATGTTTTTCTTTGTTAAATATATTATATTTATGGTCCTTTGTTTATTTCTCTACAAATATTTTTGTAAATAAAGAAATTATTATTGCACTAACGTGCCAGTGCCGCACCACGGATGCGCCACCGCAACGCCCTAGAAGCGTTATTTGAAGGTGTCCCTAAGAACCGAAATCAAGTAAATACATTATGGTATGTATCTATGTGGATGGTGTGTAACAAGAGTCCACGTCCTCTTCCATCTGCATAAACTTTCTGACAATTCATCATGTGTTGAAAAGAACAATGGCAAAATCGTAGTTAAAATATCGAATTCTTAGGTTTTCGCGATTGTTACACATAGGAAATGATGCTATTTTTCCGGATTTAAATCGCGCCTAGATAGAGTCTTCAAATGTCTTGATTACAAGTTTGAATAAAATAAATTAATAAGTTTTTCAAATTATAACAGCGGTTTATTTAAGTCTGGAAATAAAATCCTATTAACAGAAACTCTTAAGTCTAAGTCCATTTGTTTAGGTAGTTAAGAAAATTTAAACAACCTTGAGAAATCTATTTAATGAAAGATACATTTATAAAATTATTTATACTTACCTTCAAATACAAATACTTAGCTCCATAAGAAATTGCGTGCCTATTTTTATACCTATTGATTTGCAAAGTATAAGTTTCAAATGATGTATCTACATTGTTTACATTTAGTTAAGTGCCTAAACAAATATAAGTAGTATGTAACCGGAATGATATATGCAACTATCAGTTTGTTAACGTTTGGCGACATCTAGCCGCCAAAAAAGGAATTTCAGTACTTACGTAGGGATATGATCCACAAGTTCACGTAATATCAAATGTATTAATTCGACCAATTTGTGATAAGCTAATATACATAAGATTAACTACTTTATTACAAAAAATAAAGACGATAATTTCTTCTCCAACATGCCACATGAAAATGGTAAAACTGACAACAAGTTCCCAAAATCAGGGTCCCGATTTCCTTTATTACAATTTTTTTTATTAATTTTGGCTTGGATGCAAGTCCTTTGAGCCATTTCTTCGTTTAATTATCCCCAGTAATATTTTCCGTTGTGGTTTTATTACATTCATTTATGTTTTCATTTTCTCATAAATAACTTAGTTCTCTTGTTTGGGTTTTCTAAATAGTCTTTTAAGCGGTGAGAGTCAATATTTATGTTTTCACTTTCACCGAGTGTGATGTGGGTTGCGAACCGCAACATGTACACATTCGCGCGAGCATCGTGCTTTTGCCGATTGATGCGCTGTAACAGACCTCACCACCTCAGGCCACGCTTCAGGCCTCTATTTAATATGCCTAGAGGGGGAGATCCACACATAAACAGAACACATAAACACATTGTGTATGGATCGAGGTTATGTATTTTCGACGACTCGCAAAATAAATTTCTATCCACAGCGGTCGTTTACTTTGAAAGCATTGCTAGGTTAGTAATTTTTAAAATTTATCCTATGTTATAATTAATGAAAGATAATTGAGTAATTTAAATAAATGTGTCAATAGATGATATATTGCACAAGGAAACAGTAATTGTCAAATAATAATGTTAAGTAAGTTAATTAAGCCATTGTGAGTTGAACCTTACGCAAACGTTAAACTCAAAAATACCCCTAATTTTGATATGGACGTAATAATCATTCGATTCGAGAGAGCGAATGATTTGACCATTCGAATGATTAGTATAGTAAAATTCAAAGCCGCGCATCGCTATAGTAGAGTCTTATTATTGAATTAAATAACTATTGCAAACCCGGCGAGATAAACACACGTGGCATTGTCTATTTCCATAGCAAAGCATAGCTGTTCGGAAGCCAGCGCAACCATAGACTCTAGGGACGATACATCTAGTATCCCACAGTCGGTGCATTCAAAATCAAGAAAATATTTGGCAAAATACAAATTATTTGGTAAACAGCAAACAGTGTTCGTGTATCGTAATTACTTAGTTTTCGGTTGACAAATGGATCCAGTAGAGTATTAGTTAAAAGAACACTTAACATTTCATAATCCTTTAGTAGCAATAGAGCTCCTTGTGAAAGAGTTCGTCCGGGGAAGTACTGCCATTTTGCGTTCCGGTTTTGAAAGTTAAAGGTGCTGGTGAAATACAGGCACATGGGACTTGTCAACGTGTCTCAGAGCGACGGGCGCAGTGGGAGTGCCCTTCAGATCTTTGCGATTTAAAGCTCTGAGTGTCAACGCAACTGTTATGGACAGGCATGGAGCTTACTATCAGGCACAGGACTAGTCCCGTCACTTGATTATAAAAAAGAAATGTTGCTTTGATCCCAAAGTAAGTAAGCAGCTAAAGCACTTGTCTTATGTAAATCGTACAACGACGGTACCACAAACACCCAAACCTGAGACAATTTAGAAAAGTTCGTTTTCTACCACTGACCCGCCCGGGATTCGAACCCGGGACGTAAGAGGAGGCGACACCATGAAAACCGGTGTGCAAGCTACTTGACCACGGATGTCGTCTAAATAATGTTATAACAAATATTTATAATAATGAGTCGTATACAGAAAAAATTGTTGATGTCACACTGTTATATATTTTTTGTTTCTTCCTAAAATGTAACAATAATAATCTCAGTAAAGAGTACTAAAAAAACCGACCTCAAAAGTAAGTGGAATTACGTCTATTTGCTAAGTTTTATCGAAATATCCCCTTGTTCGCCACTATACAGCACTTGACACTGGAGATAATAAAAATCGGTTCTCACTACTCAAAGTATATTGAGAGAAAAACGCCTTGAATTGAAACAAACTGCAAAATCAACCATTAAAGTAATTGCTCCTAAATTAAAGTTAGGCGCTATTTATAAAAATGAATCTTCATGCGTGAACAGCCACCCTTCGAGGTGGATGATTTTCTTCAAAATGAAATGGGACCACTATGGAAGTACCCCCTTTCCAACAAAAAAAGAATCATGAAAATCGGTTCGCAAATACCGGAGTTATCGCGTAACATACATACAAAAAAAAGAACATACATACGAATTGAGAACCTCTTTTTGAAGTCGGTTAATAAAAAAGAAAACCAATATCAAAAACTAGATATGTAAACACTTTATTGTGCAACAAAACAAATATTAACATTTGCAACTTCTTCGGTGTGTTTTATTTTCCTTGTAATTATATCTACGGCGTTTTATTGAAATTTATTAACGGAAAGTGGGTGATATGCAATAAACCGGATTCATACCCTAATTAGAGGTGGAATATTTTTATTCAAATATGAACGGGACCACACTGAGGTACCCCTTTCCAAAAAAAAAAATTGAGATCGATTCACAAAAAAGTACAATTGAATTAAAAACCCCCGACGAGAGAAAAATGGCGGGTTTTAATAGTGAAATTTTTTACACGAATTCATTTTTAGTTTATGTATATTACGTTGTGCGTTTCTTGATTATTTGTTACCATTAAGCTGATGGCAAAAAACCCTTTTTGGCGGTTATAAATGTACCAAAAAACGACAAAAAGTTAGTCAATTGATAACAATATGAAAACTAAGTTGATTTCTGACATTATTATCTGACAAATAAATCATGTTACTAACTAAGTTTATCTAAAAGCCAAACAAGGAAAACCCAAGATTGTGTCAGGAAATATGGCGCCTAATTCAAACTTTTGCCGCGCATTAGTTATTCTCAAAAATGCAGGTGTAACAATATTTTCAAAGTCCTCTTAAAGATTCAGCGCAAACTTTGCAACTTTTACAGAAATTTTTCTCGCATTACAGATTTTCTCGAGCGAAAAATATAACGTTACTCTAGGGATTTGGCGGTTTTTTTTATGCTTTTTTTTTTACATTTTTTCTTGCCTGAATAACTTTGTACACGATTTCGGGCTCTGTTTTACGCATGTATAATTCTCTCTCATTTTCCAAAGTTGATTCTTTTTGTTTTCCCATGTTGTTTTCGCACTTGTTGTTCGGACAATCAGAAGGCAGAACTTTGCGCGCCCTGCTCTCCTGTTTCGTTTTATCTTTTTTTTTAAGTTCGTTACGGTAGGGCAATCAACTAGGCGGGTTGATTGTTAGATGGAAGTTACTTTTGCGTCTGTGGAATATTTTAACAAAACGTAATGTCTAATTTGAGTCCATCTTTGTGTGATGAGAGCTGTTTCTATACTTACATTTTCTTTATTGTTTTATTATTCATTTCTTTGTGAAAAAGAATATCTAGTACTTTGATTAAAAAGATAGTTAGTCGCGTTAGGCGGTTTCGTAGTATCATGTTAATGTGTAGTTAGAACTTTTTAATATAACGTTTTGATTATACTTCTCATGGTTATGATTTTACCCGCTCACGCGATGCGCTCATCCTACCGCAAAATGGCGGCTATTTGGTTTCGCAAATTAGGAAAGGATTCAGTTTAAATACAAGTTTTTAAAAATAAAAATTATTATTCTGCATTGCTAAATAAATACCCTCCGTACTACCAATAAAAACATCTCAAATAAAATGCAGTAATACACCGCAAATCCTGCACTTAAAAAGCACTAATGAAATTTTTGGTGTACTTGGGTAAATATGATAATATTCCGTTTGAGTGGTTCTAATGTTTACCATGAAATTACTCCTTAAAGTATGGTTTGTAAACATTTATATTCAGGGTAAACTTAAAAAACGCAACTTACGGTATGTTTTCAATGAATAAACACCAACATCACCAGCCCAAACAATAACACACACGATTGTCGTGACGTATTTTTGAAGTTGTTTATTTTTTTTAAATGACAGACCCAGGCATCAAAAACTTTATGGTTTGCTAGAGTAGTTACCGAAATAGCAATTAATATTAGTTCTTTTACCTGTTATAACTTCCATATCCGATAAATCGGTATAAAATCATCACCGGCACCTCTAGGTGTGGTATGCTTTTTGTGGTATGGTTAATATATACTTTAGTAGCAGTAGAGCTTCTTGTGAAAGAGTTCGTCCAGGAAAGTACTGCCACCTTACGTATTTCTGCCGCCAAACAATAATGTGCGCATTTCTGCGTTCCGGTTTCGAAGGGTGCGCAAGTGTGCTGGTGAAATTGCAGGCACATGGGACTTGTCAACCTTATGTTTCAGGGTGTCGGGCGCAGTGGCAATGCTCTTTCAGATCTATGTGATTTAAAGCTCGGAGTGGCACTGCAACTGTTATGGACAGGCGTGTCACTTACCACCAGGCACACGACTTGTTCGTCCCGTTACTTAGTATTATAGAAAAAAATAGTGGCCATGACATTCGACAATTTATATATATTATTTATATAATATGAAATTATATTTTACACCGCCTAACTGAACATCGCCTTTTAAAACACAGATTCTTGTCTAGCTTAAAAGTTAGTCTTTTAAATTTGTTACGCATTTGATTTATTGTCTATCTAATTCTATATTCACACTCATAAATCTCGTTTAGCTTGCTCTGTACTATTTGTAAGGCGAAAGCATTTGTTAACACTGTTAGTATGGATTCTGCAAATAAAATTACTTGAAACACCCTAGGAGTGTGTGAATTCAAGTACTATTCAGTTATAATAAAAATCTGAGGGAAACAAGAGCGCGTTCCTATTACGTCGTGGCAGTTTATAGTGACGTGACTCGTATATTTAAATGAAGTTGTTCACATATAGCACAACACGATTAACTGTCGTTCACGACTTTTTTGACGTTACGACGACAGACTGTCGTGACAATGGACAAAGCTAAAACGACTGTCGTCTGACGATAAATAAAACATCACGATAAAAATGTTATGGAAACGGCGAGGCGGCTGCCGTGAACCGATAAATTGCCATCACGATCAAGTGGGAACAGCTAGACACGACACTCGTACAACGAATAAATAAACGCCCACAACACAGTTACGAAAGATAGTCGTGATAAGGGAACAGGCTAGACACGACAGTCGTCCAACGATAAATAAAACATTACGACATAATAGAACTACCCCTAATGCGTGTGAACACGCTTAGATAGCGCGCGCGGGCAGCTATCCGGCCTTGGAACGTCTTGTTCCAGAGGAGGTAATGGAACCAGTCAGTTGAATGCTCTTCTAGTGTCTCCAAAGAATTGATGACATCAGCAACCCTGGAGACGCCATCGGTGCCAGGATACAGGCGTGTGATGCTCCCAAATAAACAACGGTCGGGAGTTATTTAGGAGAGAAGCTACTTTTTTGTATAAAATCGTTTTGAATCGTATATTTCGCATCTTAAATTAAAAATAAAACATTAAAATAATCAGAAATATTTTTGTAACGATATAAAGTGGAATGTGTCATTACTTTTTTCTTAGGACTAACAAGACAATTACCTTTAGTTTTTTAAGAGTAATAAATTAAATAATGTGATAACGTCACAACCATTGATATAGAAAAAAAGGGGAGATTACATATCTCCCTTTTTTTTCTATATCTAAGGTATGACGCTATGTAAGATCGGGTGCCGGTGTCGCCACTTTTTAGCTTGTGTGCAATTCAAACTTTACGTTCTATTATCTACTACCATAACTTAAAGATTTTGATTGGGTAGGGCTTAAAACGTGAAAACGACGTAAAACAATTTTAAAATTTAACAAAATTAAACTTACAGTCACTTGAATAAGAGTTATATTACAATATTTCAGTATTTTTTTCATCCTGGTTCAGCCCTTCACCAATATAATACTCGAAATAAAATGTTTAGTAATAATAATAAAATAAAAGAAATCAATTTAACGTGAATGTTTTTCGCTTCGATATTTTAGGGACTTTAATTACAAAAATCATAGTAAGAAATTAAACATTTCAATAAAAAATTATTGTCGATAAACATCAATCTTCGTAAATGAACATCACTATATTTGAGTCTAGAAATTTCTATGGAGACAAAAAGAAAACATTGAATAATGCTGGCAATAGTAACTAAAAATGCAAATAGCCGGTGGAATGTTATCTCACTGGTTTTAAAATTTTTGTTTTAACTCCAATTTTTACAAGGTGTATCGCTACAACTTGGCATTTTCACGTTTTACGAGAGATCTTGTATGTACAACGATCGCCATGTTACTGTGGCTATGTTTGTAGGCGTGCCACGTCGAAGTGGTCATTTTGACCATATCGAGGCGACACGAACCACGCCCCTATACCATATCTCCCCTTTTTTTTCTATGGTCACAACTTCAAAACTTATTTTGCGTATTCCAAGAAAGTAAATAAATAAATCTTTATCCATAACAATTAACATAATAGCGAACTTACATAACAGTGCTTAATTTAACTGTGACTGATTGTTGACCAGTCGGACACCATCCAAACCCCATAAAAGGATTCAACCCGTTCTAGCGGATAGTACTGTTGCCGCCACGGCAGGCCAGCCATCAATCGTATTTGAGACAATATGGCTTACGAGTATTTTAAAGTAAATTTATTTAATTAAGAAAACAATTGAAAGCTTACGGTATTTACATTACCGAAACGCTTACAAGTCAATCTGATTAATTTAAGAAATACAAAAATGAAATCAAGAAACACGATATTATATAATTAAATTGAACAGTGCTACGCAAAGTATGCTACCCATTCTACAGGACACTATTGTTCGAAAGGTAGTTCACGAACAGAAGCATCCCGCGCCGGATAACATACTATTTGTCAAAGAATGTATCTAAATTCTGATACTGGTTCAGCAAGTCACTGCGCCACTGTTAGCGAAGAGGCGATGCGGCCTGCTAGCACGCGCGCTCAGGTAGCGCAACGGCTTGCCGACCAGGCCTGTGCGCCAGCGCATCCGGTTGTGTACCTGATTCGTCAGCAACCGGACATAATGTATCAGCAGCGTTTCCTTTCTTCTTAGTACAAGTGTCCCCCACCATGCCATTAACAAAGAGTGACGGATACAAGAACGGATAATACTAATAGAGTCGTTTATAAAGGTAACGTGGATTCTTTCCAGTATACAGAAACGTACTCTGACGTCCCAAAACCAGTACAGTGCAACTGTTCATTTGGAACCCAGAAAAGAAAGGGTAGGGTTTGAAAAACAATTGGTGCGTTTAAAAGATTCTTAGTTTAGTAATGTAAATATAATTTGGTATAGTGTGATAATGAAATTGGGGAGTGAGTATTTGAGACTGGTTCGAAAGTGCGTGTGTATAAATGAAATATATGATGATGTGTTATAGTGGTGGTTTCGAATGCTGCCAAGCAGTCGATGCTGTCAAAAGGGTGGAATTTTGTGTTTAGTCATTTTCATTGCATTTAAGCATGAAACACACAGAGAGCGGATGCGGGTCGGGCGCGGTTCCCGCCCACCCGCGTGCAACCGTCACGTCGGTGTGTTGTCGTCCATATAAATACGCGGAATTAGACCCGCCGCAGTCCCAACCTGACCCTCACCCGCTCTCTGCGAATGCTAAATTTTTTCTGCAAAGACAAACGTCACTACCGTTGGCGTGGCGAGAGTTAAACACTAGCTTTATTATGCTATAGCTGCGATGTCGAGTTGTGGAAACCAGTCTGTTACACCATGCCATACCAATCTACCGTCTCGTTGCTCCTCATCATATCATCTTACACACAACCCATCCACCTAATATAAGGTAATAAATAAGTAAATAAACTTTAAGCATGAATTCATTGCGTTGCAGTAGTTATCCGTTGTTGTAGTGCCAGATAAGTTGGAAGCTAGAACTTGTTTGTTGTTCTAAACTTCAACGTCTTGAGACTTAACGTTGTGCTCTTCAACGAGTTGGGTTTAGATTAAACGCGCTTTATACACGTTTCTGACTAGAAATTCGAATTTCTTACAGGCTCTGTACTCGCGTTCTCCGTGCGACATACGTCCAAAATCCGAAACAATTACACGACCAAATTAAAAGAGGCATGATCAGAGATAGGCAGTGGTTTAAAACCCAATAAGCCTGCCCGGGTTTTTACCGGGTTTTTTTCGTAAGCATCTGGTTTTAATCCATTTCCGTTTTAATCCATATGCCCGTAAAAATATACATAATTTCAATAAGAAAGAAGATATCCATAATATTAACCTTAGAGCTAAGTCCAAACTCATTGTACCACGATTTCGTTTAACCAAGGTAAACGACTCTTTTATGGGGAACTGTATACGTTTTTATAATAAGATTCCCGAGCATATATTAAGATTATCATTTTCAAAGTTTAAAAACTACGTTAAAAAGGTTTTGATTGGAAAGTCATATTACAAAATTTGAAGAATACGTCTTACTTAGATAAAGATGTATGGTAAGACGACATGTCTCCAGAATCCACACAAATTTGATTCAAAGTAATTTCCATAGCATTTAAGTTTATTTGAAAAGAGCAATCCCTAGAGTTTCTTGCTCGTTCTTCTCAGGGAAGTCAGCGTAGTGAACGAACAGTAGCTTAAATGTGACGTTTTCAAATATAGGTAAATTTATTTTACCTATGGAATAAATAATTATGACTTTCTGCTCAAAATCGTCGCGGTTCGTACGAAATTTGGTGTAATTCCATACTTATTCCAATTTTCAATGTAAAAACTCTTTTTGGATAAGAAAGAGGCAACACCTCACAATGCCTACTTCGCAATCCTGTGGATTCTCACTACTAAGGATGCACATTACGATTTCATTTTTATAAAAATCGATTCCTTACGATGTTTTACGAATGATTTTCTGTATCGATTTCCAGCCATTTTCAAGCGAATCAATTCAATATAAATGCAAATCGAATCGTCTAGATCAGAAAGCAATAAACATTTTGTAATAATATCATTAAATAATGAATGAAGAATGCAGCGCTTCGGCCATGTTCGCAGATGCGCGCGTCGAAGGCTTTGATGCAGTCTGATGAAAGAAAACTGCCTCGCTGTTGAACAGAATGCGCGGGAGCTGTAACGGCATCCTGAAAGCGATAGCTGATAGAACTGATTGCCTGATGATGTATACACTCGCACAGAGGCCAATTTCATTGTTAGTTATTAAGTATTATACGATTTAAACCATTAACAAAGCTTCGGGTTATTACCCAGGTGCTTGCCCATCTCTACGTATATGATGCGAATGGAGCTTGATACTTGGCATTCTCACTTGATATTATGGAAAATACTAGTTTATGTGACTGTTACGTAATGCAAGGCATTGAAACACGAGTGTGGGTTTCAAAAACATCGCACGAGAGTTTTAATGCCTAATTATATACAGTTACATACACTGTTGTATATACATACATATTATAAGCTTTCTATGATGTGTTCAGGGACCGCTGGCGAAATCGCGGCATATAAAACTTTTCTCAGATATGCGTTTTTAACAGCAAAAGATAGAGCACAAAATTCTCTTTACAGTTAAAATTAGTTAAAGTGTTCGACTTGTCGGAACTTACCCTAACGATGCATAACTGAAGTATCATTCAACTATTTCAATATTCTGCAAGTGAACTGCAGTTGCGGGAGCTCGTATATCGGTCAGACTAAACGAACAATTGTCGATCTTAAGAAGGACCTCATCCGAGCAGTAAAAAACAATGATGCACAAAAGTCGGTTATAACACAACATCTCACACAGACTGACACTAACCACTGGATCGAGTTGCATAGCCCTCAGGTACTCTCGACAGAACGTCACCACATACCACGGTTGGTACGAGAAGCCATCGAAATCACGAAGTACAAAACATTTAACCGTGATGATGGTTTTAAACTGTCCAGTGCATGGAATCCGGCCCTTAGTGCGTGCAGTAATAAAAATAAAAACACCTCGAGTTCAGTTTCGCGTGTGGATACAGTGAGTGTGGTTTGTGTGAAAAAAGTGAGTGACAATGGTAACGCCACAACAAATCGCGATGAAGGTAGTCGTCGACAGCGCAAGAGGGTAGACAGATATGTCTGCTCTTACAGCTGTCATCTGCCGCCGTCCAGTCAACCCGTGACCATGGAGCGTGCAACCGTTCCGAAATATCGGGAAAATAAAAAGAAGTCATACCGTGGTAAGAAACCTGATGTTAGTGATAACCACTCAAGAAAATATTCCACCTCTACGTGTGGCAAATTGGTGTAATTTCACAAACTTTTGAAAACGGCTTTTTTTGTATAAAACTGTTACAATTATATTATTATATTAATTTTATTTAAACGGTACAGGAAAACGTCGTCCTGAAACATATAAATAGAAGATTTATGCCTCCAATATGAATAAAACTATGTCCTAAAACCCTCTTGTTGAAGGAAAACCCTATCCGTGAGGTGCTATACAAGTTGATGATTACGAAGAACACGTAAACAGTAATTTTAAACCTTCATATCTGTACTTATGGAACGTTTTTGATAGACGATTTCCAATAAAACCTTGAAATTTCCAATGGCAATAAATTAAAAAACTAAGTTCGAAAACACCCAGTGGTTCGCTTTGTTTAGTTTTGGGGCATAAACAAAACAAAATGATCCAAAAAAAAACTTCACACAACAGAGTGGAGCGTGAATTTTTCAAAAGGGTAATAGGCGCGTACAGTTTTCACCGCTTCTACCAACCCGCTATTTTTTCCGAGAATTTTCCTTGACAAATGACGAGTATTACCGGGCACACTGGGGCGACATGTGAGTGGAACTAGACAAAATTATTTTTTAAATTGAACTGGTGACGTTGATGAAAATCGACTCTTTATTCGAATATTTAAAACTGTTTTTTAACTTGAGTTTTTATAATTGCAAATCAAAACTCTCAATCGCGTATTTCATAGATTTCTCACAGATGGCGCTACGGCAAGCTCAGTTGTAAGAGCTTCAAGCACGGTATGAAGGCGCTGGTTCGAATTCAGCCGAATTGAACGAATTTTTCTTAGTGTTCGATCTTTGTATTAACTTTGTATTATTAGTTATAAAAACCTAGTGAAACAATTTCACAAAAATAAAAAATAATTGGTTATCATTGATATTCAATGAACTTAATATTGAATATCGATGGGTCCTAAGTATAAGGGCCAAACGAACAATTTGATCATTTTCACTTCTTTGTGGGAAATAATAATAGTCACTTATTTCGGACTATAAATCCATAGTATTAGTAACAAAATAACTTAAAAATTACTGTTAGCAACAACTGGGAAAGTACATTTTAATATTTATTAATGAGATTCTCCTGTAGAAAGGTTGGAGGCGCAGCTACCGGCTTAGTGCCGTGTGCAGCTGCACCCAGCGCCTCACCATCGGAGAGTCCCGTCTAGAGGCCAGGGTACTAAGGATGCCATTCGTGCTGCCTCGTAGCCGAATCAGGAGTGAGGCACAACGCTTTCGTATAACTGAATGAAATTATGAAAGCAATCTGTTTACAGACACACGTACATTTAATTATGAAACATTTTCGATATTAAATGAAACATTTCCCACAAAA
The DNA here is from genome assembly GCF_003589595.1 of Hyposmocoma kahamanoa. NCBI lineage: Eukaryota > Metazoa > Arthropoda > Insecta > Lepidoptera > Cosmopterigidae > Hyposmocoma > Hyposmocoma kahamanoa. Next base: position 10,918,812 of record NW_020653993.1, read on the forward strand.
AAGCGAAAATGGTCAAATTGTTAGATTGGCCCTTATACTCAGGACCCATCGATATAGTATGTGGCCTGTATGTGTCTCAGTTTTCTTATCCTCGAGCCCTGGTGAAGTGGGCTTATTATTTCTTGACGTATTAGGAACTGTTTAAAGATTTCTGCGTAAATGCGTGTGCACACATAATTCTCCACATATTTTGCTGCACAAAAGGTAAACGCACATAAGGAAATTTTTGTAACATTTAAACATATAGGTATAAATTTACCAGAGGCGGTTATGTAATTGACCGGCGTAGAAGATAATATAGATATGGCTAGCAATATAGACATGGACGCAGTAGCGTGTTGGCATTGTGGATTCCATTTATGTCATGCATCATTTATGTAAAAAAACTATTAAACTATATCTGTAACGTGTGAGTAACTAATGACGCATGGACTTTACTAATACCACGGATCGACACCGTATTTATATTTATCATTTTACACCAGCAATCTGTGGATGGCATTACTTAAAAAGCATACAGCGCCCTGTTCAACATAACAATGCATCGCACTACTGTAGCGCATCAACAATGTTCGCAGAAGCACATACGGATGGCTTGCAATTCATAATAAGAAAGCGTCTCCTTGATGCAGCGGGTACGCACCATAGCGTTAACAGCCTCCTGACCATAGTAGCGGACAGCTGCGGAATGCTGACATTACTACTTGCCGGCAGAAATATGCAAGGTGGCAGTACTTCCGTGGACGACCTCTTTCACAAGGAGCTCTACCTACTGCTACTAAAGCATAGAAGCAATGTGACGAAAGCTATTTTGTCAATTGCAGTTTAAAAGTATGTCCTTGTAGTAATTTAATGTCATTTGGTAAATTATTAAAAATCTTGATGCACATGTTGAAGCGATTGTTCGTATAAATTATTTTATGGCAATTTTGACCAGCAAAGGTTCGTATGGTCCCACTGTGCAAGCAAGGCAGGTGTATAACAGCAATTTGCGCTCGGCCCGTGCGAAATAAATTCGCGTAACGCGATTTACTTGATTTAATATAGTGCTATGTTTTGCGCTATGTAGGTCTAGAGGTGGGATAAATGCCAGAGTCGATTCGTGCTTAACGATGGACGGTATAAATAATACTTTTCCACTGATCAGCAGGGAGAATATTCTGGGTTATTGTATAAATAATTTTACAAATATTCTTTTTTGCACACTGGAACAGAACCATAATAAAACAATCAAGAAGACATTTCAATAATAATTTTACAATTCAATAATGTAATCTGGTATAAGTCGAAATTTACAGTTTTATTATTTTATTTTATTCTGTTGAGCAGTAGAATGTTATAAAATTATTATAATGATGTTATTCTAATTTGTACGTAACTAACAATAGCCTGTCCATAACAGTTACAGTGTCACTCAGAGCTTATATTGCAAAGATCAGAGGGATTCTGCCACTGCGCCCGTCACCCTGAGACATAAGTTGATAAGTCCCATGTACCTGTAATTCAGAAACACAGTAATGCTGACATTACGTCTTGGCGGCAGAAATAGGTAAGGTGGTAGTACTACCCTAAGTGCTACTATAAGTAACTAAACTAACACCAGTGATCTAAGTTAGTAGAAATAAAAAGTTTATATTTAATATTTTAGACTCTCGCCTCTCCCATGGCTTAAAAGATAAATTTTGAATTTTGAAATGGGAGAGGTAATATTCCTTGTCATTATTATTATTGTATAGGATGAAACGAAAATATGACAGAACAAGTGATAGAAATATTCGACAAAATGTAATAATGATAAACAAATTTACATTATTTAGATCCAAAAAATATAGTTTCATTTCTCCGGCTCCGCGGCTGAGCTGGTGGAAATAATAAAAAGTAATAAGTAGCGGGATCTCGGCCCCGACTACCTATTTACAGCCTTTGGAGACTAAACCCTTGGCCCGTGTGATTCCAGTGCCCTTCATCTGTACAAAATTTTATCCAAAAAATTAACAGACTGTCTGGGAAACCCAAGGGCCTGCAGCTACCTTGCCCAACGCATTAGCATCGCCATACAAAGGGGGAACGTTGCCAGCACCTAGGGCACCTTGCCGCGGGAACCCAATTTTAATCTTAGTTTAATTTTTTTTCATGATAGAAAGTGACGGGACGAACAAGTAGTGCGCCTCGTGGTAAGCAACACCGTGCGCCCGTCCCTCTGAGGCGTCCTTGTGAAAAAGCAGAGTATTTATGTATTATATAGTAGTATTTTGAGCGTGATAATTTTAAATTTAAAATTAGAATGAAATATATAACAATACAATCGATGATTTCCGTAAAAACCCGAAGAGCTCCGAAGTTTGGACTTTAAAAAACTGTACTGTATTTAATACTCTACCATTAACTCCTACAACAGTATTTTGCCGAGTAGCCTAAGTAATGGATGCGAGATTTTAAGACCTAATTATGTAATGATTGCATACAATACTCTTTCTACGAGTTAATTAAATAATGGAACACAACGAACATTTAAAGAGTATTACAAAAACCAAAGAGGTAGAGTAGAAGCGTTCGTGATTGGTCAAATACCGCTTATATTCTAACCAATCAGGAGACAGTAGAGCGACTGAATAGCGTCATGTTTTGATATTTTAATGAACAATAATACGACGTTCCTTTTTTGAAACTCATTATGGTTCTGCGTACAGATCTATAATGAAATTTTTCAGTTCAATAGCGAGTATCATAGACAATATTATTTTGGTTCAGCACTAAAAAGAGCGCTTTTGTCGTTATTGAAATTATAATTGACAGATTAAAGTGCAGGAGTTGGAAAAAACTTGTTTTATCTATGACTAAAGTACGGCCAATTTTATAACATGATTAACTCTGTATTGTAAACCGCCTGAGAGTTGCAACGTTTTAAAGAAATATATTTATTATTAAATATGTATGAAGCACAATACACAGAAAACGGCTCCTCTCTAACTGGTTTGTGTATGTGTGACATATGATAAACATTACATTGCATCGCTCATCGCGAAGCTCACAATGATAGATTGAACTTTTTAACACTACATTCTTGGCACCGTACTGTAATGCTCCAGTCCAGTTGGAAGAACACAGCATTATTAGGCTGTTGCTTTTTTAATGATTCACTATCGAAAAACCAGACTCAATAAGCTGAGGAATAAAAAATATTTCTAATGAAATCGGAGCGGAGGTAGCTCATCGGAAGAATGGTTGCTGAAAAAACCAGAAATGCAAAAAGAAAGAATAAAATAAGTAAAACAAAAACTAAAAGAAACAATTTTTTTAATTGTAACTTTTCATTGAAAAAAGCAGACTTCAAAAGGTTGCTTATTGATTCCGGTTGCCATGGGATCCTCTCGTCGGATTCTGACTTGGTGACAATGAGACCACTACGAGAGTGCATCCTTTCAAACAAAAACAGAATTTTCAAATCCGGTCCACAATTGACGGAGAAACCGGAAACCATACATGAAACTTACATACAGCCGAACGTATAACTTTCTCCTTTTTGTGAAGTTAATTAAAAAGTAACGAGTTAGAAGCAGTAGGCTTGCTTGTGAAAGAGTTCGTCCAGGGAAGTACTGTCACCATATTTCTGCCGCCAAGCAGTAAAGTGAGCATTACTGCGTTGGTTTCGAAGGGTAATGGTGGTGACAGGACTAGTCAAGTTACGTCTCAGGGTGTCGGGCGTGGTAGCAGTGCCCCTCAGATCTTTGTGATTTAAAGCTCTGAGTGGTTCTGCATCTGTTATGGATAATGTAGGTTTCATCATCAACCCCTGTATATGTCCGACTGCTTTGCAGCTCAAAAGTGCGAGATTCGAACCCACGGCTTCTGTTTGAGAGGTGGCAAACCATTAGGCAACCACGGCTATTGTTGTTCAATTTGAAAATTCAACGTGTTGTTCAATTTACCACACAAATATTTTACACGGTGTTGCACCACTGTGTAATAGAAGGAATATTTACACATCATGTTTTTTATTCGAAAGGGAAATGTGAGGTTTGTGGCACCCTTTCGCTTTTTATTTCGACCATCCTTTTTGTCACAGCCAAATGTGAATGGCCAACCACAATTTGTTGGATTTTTTTCTATTTGTTTTAGGAAGAGATCTTGAAGCTGTGACTGCTTGTGTCTCCAAGGATTTAGCTTCGCGAGGTCATAATTTGTGGTCTCAGTAGAAACAATTTGTACAAATGTCCATGTTTTATTTTTAAGTGACATAAAAAAAAAGGATAAGATTTGTGGGACGTGCACGCTATCCTCATAAACTCTTTGACCGATATTTATTACTTATTATGAAGCTTTTACAGGTGTGGTTTTTGGAGATACTTAGCTTTAGTAGCAGTAGAGGTTCTTGTGAAAGACTTCGCCGAACAGTAATGTGACTACTAATCCCGCCCTTCCCTTTCCTGCTTCGAAGCACGCGTGCTGGTCTTCGTAGTCACCGTTTTACAACTAGCCGTATTCCATCGCGAACTAAAAGGTTTGGTGGCACCTTCCTCTGTCGCACAGTTGAGATATGAAACTCCCTTCCAGGGCACGTGTTCCTTTCGTCTTAAGATATGGGGTCCTTCAAACGAGGCGTGAAGAGGTATCTTGTAGGCATGCAGGGTGGAGGTGGCTAGGGGCAGTGGTTGTATCAACACTGCAGTAGCCTCCTTTACGTTTGGATTCCATTTTCCATTTTACATCAGGTAGAATGGAGTCGTCTGCCTGTCATGTATAAAAAAATACTGCGTTCCGGTTTTGAAGGGTAAGTGCTGGTGAAATTACAGGCACATGGGATTTGTCAATTTATGTATGTATCAGAGTGACGGGTGCGGTAGTAGTGTCCTCAGATCTTTATGGATTAAAGTTCGGAGTGGCACTGCAACTGCTGTGGACAGGCGTGTCGCTTGACACCAGGCGCACTTAGTCCCAGCTCGTGGTCGTAGGTTCGATTGTCATTGGAACCAAGTCAAGATTGGGATACTCGAATATCTCATTCCTTGTTCAAATCTGCTGCATACTAGATATTGGACAAGAAGATATGTATGACACCTATTCTTTAAAGTGAAACTTACCCATTACTCTGGTCTTCGCCCCGTATACCGTATATGGCGGAAGTCCTATGTACCTAGCGCAATATATTTTAAGCCTTAAGTCTTCCATTTCAATGCTTACTATTTCTAAGCCGACCTGACTATTAAAGTAGAGATACGGCAATTTTTCAAACACAAATTTTGATTTGTATCCCCCCAGCTTTGAGATTTTGAGTTATGTCTGGATGGTTGACACTCATGCGTTACTACTGGTGTTAGTGTTATGTAAAAAAAGAGCGAGAAATTAGTGACATTTATAATGTCTTTTCATATACAGTAGATAAAAAACCACTAACCATTTTAAAGGAGACTGCATAAGGAAAATAAAAAATACATGTTCAGTTTTATTTTTCAAATACTTAACAAATAAATAAGTTATGACGTCTCAAAGTTTTCGCTCTTTTCTCGATGATTAGCAGACGCCGTTGCTATAGCAACAAGAACGGTGTAGGGCATTGGGCGGAGTCAGCGCACGAGTTTATGTATTTGACAGACAACAAAATATTAAACTAACGTGTGATGCGTTAGCGTAGGTCTATTGTCTCGCGGCGCAACGTTCTGGCGCCTAGGCGTCTAGACAACACGGCGCCGATCGCTCAATTTTATTTACTATTTAAATGGCAAAGATCTTATGGGCACAGCCACTGCGCCCGTCACCCTGCGACATAAGTTGACAAGTCCCATGTGCCTGTAATTTCACCAGCACCTTTACCCTTCTAAACCGGAACGCAGTAATGTGAGCATTACTGCTTGGCGGCAGAAAAAGTTACGGTGGCGGTAATAAAAGTAATAATAAAATAAGTGAAACACATGCTTCATACAATAGTATTAAGACGATCCTGTAAAAATGGCTGTATATATGAAAAAAATAAAAAATAGTTTCAATTAAAAAAAATACTATAATATTTACGATCGACTTCAAAGTGAGTTTCTTTAGTAGCAACATCGGAGACTCGTCTCTTTACCCCCTGAATGGCGGAATCGATACATTCGAACGTAATCTTTTGAGATCATCCCTAATACCATTACATATCGATGCGATATTTCATGGGGTATTTAAGTCAAAATTCTCTGCAATATTAT
>NW_020653993.1:10925093-10931318 GCF_003589595.1 Hyposmocoma kahamanoa
TATATATATATATATATTATATACATATATATATATGTGTAATCCTCGTCTAGTTGGAAATACTGTTTAATGAAATGGAATATGTGGTGTATAGTGGAGTCCTAAGTCCGGAAGGTAACAGATTATAAGCACAAAATTAAAACATAAAACGTTTACAAATAGCCGTCCGAAAAACAGTGACAGGTATAACCTTAATTTTTGAAATACGAAAATAAAATATTTAGCAGTAGTAGAGCTCCTTATGAAAGATTGCGTCCAGGAAGAATTGCTATCTTACCTATATCTGCCGCCAAGCAGTAACGCGAACAATACCGTGTTCTGGTTTTGAATGATGCTAGTGAAATGGTAGGCACATGAGACTTGTCAATTTGTGTTTCAAGGTGACGGGTACAGTGGCAGTGGCCCTCAGATCTATATATAATATATATATATATATATGTATATATATCAGATATATATACCGTATTATAATAATACATTATAATATAAAAAAATAGCATTTAGAGAAAAAGCTGCAAAAAAGATTGTTCGGTTTTTGTAATTTTTTAGGGATGTAATAACATATTAAAAAAAAAAAAATTAACTCCAAGGTATTTCGCTCTGTAGTCGGTCACGCCGGAGCATTGTTGTAGAATATGCGCGACTGTTTCCTCCCCCTCCGTGCACGCTCTGCACGGGCTGTCCTTTTTTTTTAATTCATTTATTCAAAAAAAGTTTATACATTTACAACAGTACATTTCCCGCCAAACTGGAAACAGTTTGTTGGCGAGCACGCTCTCACACATTATATGTTAATTCTTAATTAATGAATTAATAGCGCACAATAAAAACAACAAACAACTATTATAATTAATATAACTAAACTTAGACTTAACTTCTAATAACTATCCTAATAATATATTTTTTAATTTAGATTTTAAAATTAGAACACTACTTACTGGATTTTTCCTAAGGAAACCTATATTATTAAAAATATGTGGTACCAGCATTGACTTACAATACCAGATATTTGTTTAGCCTTCGTCCGTAATAATTGACAGTCCGAGGTTGCACAAACTTTCCTTCACGAGCCCTCCTAGTCCTATATTTATTATGTACCGGTATTTTAAATCCGTGATACCAAGTTCAAAAGGTGTAACTAATCTTTATTCAAATCGACATTAAAGCGAGTTTTATTAGTACAAATTTCAAACTCTGTTTACTACCTGGGAAATCGATTTATTTGCACGTAACCTTTTGATATCTTACCCGATGTGATTCCATTTTTCTCAGTGTTATTAATGCGATCATCTCGGGGTTTTATAGACGGAGAAATATATACATGGCGCTCAAAACGTCGATGGAAATTCTTCATGACTAATGACAGACAGTAGCGCTGTCTGCTTCAAGTAAGTCCAAGCTTCGGAGCTTTTCGGGTTTTACGGAAACAGTCGAATGTTATTATTTGAGAAGCTTGATAAAAAGCTGACTGGTAGCTGTAAAGGTATCTAACTGGGTAACGAAATACTTTCATAGATTTCTCATAGATGGCGCTACGGCTAAAAAGTCGTTGAAAACCAAATACAAAGATCCGACAAAAACAAGCACATAGAAAAATTTCTGAGGTCCGCTGGTTCGTTTGGAAAGGGATTTTTTCTAAGAGTTCGATCTTTGTATTAACAATTGTAACAAACTAGTGCAGTAATTTCACAAAAAATAATTGAATATCAATTAATTGAAAATTTAAATTTAAAAAGCTAGGAAAATACGTGGTAAGTAAGTAGGTAGTGACGTGTTACACTATGGATACTAGCGGGGTTGAATGGCGACGGCAGAAGGGCGACTTATTTTATATAGGTTAGCGGCATCGTTGAGTTAGTTTAGTTAGCTCGGTTCCCCCCGAATGAATTCCCGCCTTGTCATGGCGGGGGGCTCTAGTAGCCGTGGTCGATTTCAACTCACGGTGAAGCTAAGAGGAACTCACGGGCCTGCCGATGGAGCTAGACTGGGGCGAATCCGCCGCGGGGGCTGGGGGAGCATCCTCTGAACTTCACAGTTGAGGGGATGTTGTTCTGGCCCCATGGCCCCTGGGTAGCGGACTCGGGGGAGTCCGCCATCATGAAGGTAGAGTTTTGGCCGAAGGGAGTCATATTATTATATCGGCGATTTCACGGCTCTGGGGGTCGATTCAGAATCTTACGATAACTCATTTATCGACCGATTCCATTTTATATCGTACGATTTCTTTTCATTTTTATTCACAATAACCGAATCGAACGTCAAACTGTCGTATTCGAAACTGAATCGAAACGACGTGACACCCGTACGATTATTCGAACTTCTCGACCGGCAAAGGCTACAAAAGTTATTTAGAACGCAGTTATTGAATGACATTTACCGAACGTTCCATTGTTTACAAAGCAAGAACTAAGATGGAAATTTCTTATCATTATTTTAAATAAAGTCTGGATTTTGTTCAATTTTATTAATTTATTTTAAAGCAAGTCTAATTCATTCCTATATTTTAGGCCTTTAAAGTCTTAAAATTGTATATAAAATTATTTTTACTTTTCTTATAATCTACTTCACGGACTAACTCCGTAAACGCTGTTGGATAACGATATCGTATCCGAATCCGGGGGTCTACTCTTTGTTCTCAATTTGACGTCCGTCCGAAAAAATAACTGTCAAATAAGTAATATTCGACCAAATTAAAAGACAACGTCAAGTATGAAGCTTCACTCGCATCATGCGTCTTTTAATTTGGTCGAGTATTACTTATTTGATAGTTCGAACTAAATCGAACGTTTAACTGGATAGCTCGGAATTTCCCTTCGATTCGAGAACTATATCCAACCGAACGATTCGATTAAAATATCGAAGAGTTCTTAATCGGGGTTCTTATCTGACACCAAGCCCTGAACTCTCGTTCTCGGTCCGTCATCCGTCCAAAACAATTACAATCAAATTAATACTCGACCAAAATTCAAAGACGCATGATAGGAATGAGCCTTCGTACTAAAAAAAAAAAATTTTTATATTTACAAAATGTAATTGATTCGGATAAATGTCACACGAAGAACAAGATTAGACATTTATTAGACCCCCAAATTGCGTCACACGTCGCCGATGAGTGCAATTCGTGTAGATTATAAATAATAAATAAATATTAACGCACACACTCAACATAGCCCCGCACCAGGGAAACCCTGTGTCGCGGGTGCCATGGACACACACATAGACAACCACAAATTACAGCCAAACTCACGAGAGAAATAATTGTAGGCCATACAACTATTTCTCCCGGCCCGGGAATCGAACCTGGTACCTCTGCGTGGCAGTCCGGCATGGTAACCGAGGCCACGGAGGCCGTTATTTACTTTTAACTTAAAACTGAAGGACATATATATATATATAATATAACACAAAAAGTTATTTTTAACACTTATAGATACACACATAGGCAACAAGAAATATATGCAGGCCATACAAATATTTCTCCCGACATTAGGAATCGAACCCAGGACAAACTAAACACAAGTTTCTGTCTGCCATTTCGATAATCATGTCAGCTGTAGGTCATCATAGCACCTTAATTTCATTCTTTCATTGGAATTAATTTAAAAATAAAGGTAAACTTATTCTGTGTCTATAAAAATTTTACCTAAATATATGAATCTTATTAAATAACCTTTTATTTATATATATGCGCCAGATTATCGCAAACAGTGAAATTTTATATGTTTACATAACTTCAATTAAGGCTAATAGTGCAAGGTGATCTAGGTGATACATACAAATAAACAAAAAATAGACTGTCTGGGAAACCAAAGGGCCGGCAAGTACCCAACGCATTAGCATAGGCATACAAAGGGGGAACGCTGCTAGCATCTTGGGCACCTTGCCCCGGGGGGCCCAATTTTATTCATACAATTTAAAAATCTTAGTTTTACTTTTTTACCTTACCTGTATATTATCGCAATACTGAATTATATAAATTACAATGAAACATGAATACTTAATTACATCACAGACAGCCCTCTATGCAGAGCGTGCATGGAGGGGGAGGAAACGGCTGCGCACACCCTACTACAGTGCTCAGGCGTGGCCAACTACAGGGCGAAGTACCTTGGAGTGCCAAGGTCGCTCCCCGAAGTCTTCAGCAAACCGAGGAGGCTGCTGAGATTCCTGGAGGAGATTGGGTGGCACGAGTAGGACCCTGCACCCACCACACGCAAAATAGGCGCCTTGACGTCGAGTTGCGGACACCAGCCCGTTGCACCAAGTACCAAGTAGTACTTAATTACATTAGCTAGCATCTTAACTATTATTAATATTGCGTAACAACAGATACTAAATTTTCAGTGTCATTACATCCACGTGGCAAGTTTTATTGACATCGATTCACGGTGAGTGAAGTTCAATTGTCGGTATTTTTCCCCTAATTTGCCATCCTTAAAGGTGGAAGGAATATCGTCTTCAAATTTAAATGAGACCCGCTTTTCAGCAAATCTCCTTTTTGAAAGTCGGTTAATAAACATTATTGATGTTAAAACAATATTTATTCCACAAATGCTCGTTTTTTTTCCGGATATCTCGTCTAGTGAAGCGTGTACTATGGATTCCGACAAACCTATCATAGTAGCACATAAATATTTCCGAGAAACATTGATAAAATTGAGAAAGCCGTTTTTACTCGAACATTGAATGCATTCTATTTTCGAAAATGCGAAATAAAATCAACGTCACTTTTAGGAATGCCAAACTGGATATATCCTGTTTTATTTGGTTCTAACGTGTTTTAACCGGCTCCCGGGAAGCATTCCTGGCATATCTGCGTTCACACTAGCTGGACATGACGGCGTAATGAGGGAAACTGCAGCTCGGAGCTGATTTATTGTGTTACGGGAAAAGTTTGAAATATATCATGCTCTTTGTATTGAGATAAAAAATACATAAAAAATGGTAATAAATAACATAAAATAATGTATTAAATATGCTTAAATATAAAAGATTAAAAATATTTGTATAGCAATAGAGTTTCTTGTGAAAGAGTTCGCCCGGGAAAGTAAGTAAGGCACTTTGGACTCAGGGTGAAGGGCGCAGTGGCAAAACCCCTCAGATCTTTGTGATTTAAAGCTCCAAGTGGTACTCCAACTGTTACGGACAGGCGTGTCGCTTAACACCAGACCAGAGTTATAACATTTCACATAATACAGGGTTATTTGTAATAGACTAACAACCTCCCAGGACCATAATAACAACCTCTATAACTGTTAATAAAACAGTAAATTTACCAAAACCTCTATCTAACTACCTGACGCTACATAAGCGACGCTTCGCGCGTTGTTTTTCATAAAACTAATTTTGGTACTGTGTGCTTTCTTTTGCTATCTCACAGAGTTGTCACCATTTAGAGCGGTCTATTTAATTTAGTATGAACATTGACTTACAAATAAATGGACAACGGGTCTAATACACAAACCACGAAAAAAATGTCCCAAGTCAACCTATTTAAACGTAGTGACATGTAAAGGAATATGAAAAAGCTAAAACGTTAGATTTTAATTTTAATGTCATCGCAGTACTGTCTAATTTTGCTTGCTTCGCTGTCAGTCGAACAAACGAAGACTAAAGCGTGAATGACGCTCTGTATACGATTTTAACGCCCTATAAGTTCGGACACTTTTTAGCGCGGACCCGACGTCCATATAATTGTAAGTCAATGAGTATGAAAGTAAAACTTGACAAATTATTAAACGTCATGGAACAAAAGTTGTTGTTTATGATGTTAACGGGTCATTCTATGTAGGTACACGCGAAACTTGTGTTCGTGCAATTTTTCTTTCTGTATATAAATTTTGTTGTATAACTGTTTGTAACTGAGATAGGTAATGTCATTAATCTACATGTGCATGACAATACATTTCAATAAAATGTATAATTTCTACTATATTTTCTGCCGACAGTACGTGACAAATCACGTTATGATTAGGCTCCGCTGCATACGCAGTCCGCAGAATACGTGAGCTTACCGATGTTAGTACTGCTAGACTAGTTTACTTTAGTTACTTCCATAGTATAATGTCCTACGGGATTCTCATGTGGAGTAAAGCGGCAGATATTCAAACCATATTTGTATTGCAAAAACGAGCGATTCGTTCTGTATACCGTCTAGGCTCTCGGATTTCTCTCACAGAAAAGTTTAAGGAGACTGGTATCATGACTGTGACATCACAGTACATT
>NW_020653993.1:10936318-10952096 GCF_003589595.1 Hyposmocoma kahamanoa
GGCCAGCATCAATTTCAAAACCTGCACACCTTGGACTTTGAAGAAGATAGGTTTTTTAACGTTTAGAATAAATCTTAACTGAATGTAACTTCAAATGTACAACTTATATTTTGCGCCGGTCGATATATTTATCGACAGAAATAACGACAGTCGACAGAATTCATTATTTTATAGATTATTGCTTATTATATATATTTTTTCTATTTAGTGATTTTGATACTACCGTATTATTAAATTTTCGCTGCTTTTTAAATATTTTATCAACTGTATTTTTTAACGAGCTTGTCGACAGAAGTGATTATCTATAAATTATTCTCCATTATATCTTCTTACCTAGTTAGTAATTAATATATTAAGCTATTTTTATATTAATTAAATTGGCATGTTTTTGATTAACTGTAAAAGCAGTATGTTTAAAGGCCAAAAAATTATCAGAAGGAACGCTGAAAAACCAACAAAGGGAACATAATAAAATTAACAAAGTTTGTTGGATGAAAGAAGATAAAAAGTCGTAGAAAGTTGCAAAAAAGAAAAAAACTGCTTTAGGAAAGGGGATTAAAGATCATACGAGAATAGAAAATAACCAAATTCGCAATGAAACTAGTTTTTTCGATCTAAATGACATATATTTGTTTTTTTAGAAAAACCAACATTTTGGGCTCTTTATAGGTCCCATGGTCACGGGTCATGGGAACGTTGGTTTATTTGAAAAAAGGAATATACGCGATAATATACGTAAAAAAATAGTTTCATTTACAATGTGTAGCAATCACGAAAACCAAGCAACTTCGTACGGAAAGGCAAGAAAACCACTCAAAAACATTATATTGAGTTGAAACAGCTGAAAGAAATTGAATTAAGGGTAACTAAAGAAGCACCCCTTGCTTTTAAAAATAGAAGAAAAAATAAAGCTAAAAATATATATTAGAGAGGAAGAATCCCGACATTCGGATTTGGGATAAACGTTACAAGAGTACCCACTGAGAACAGAGAGATCACAAGAAAAAGAAACAAGTAAAACTTTTAAGCGATACAAAATAAATCTTCATAAAAGATTCAAAGAAGATAATCATCATGTCTAACATGGAATAAAATCAATCCTGAACCGTGAATTACTACATTCGCAAAATTGAACTGTCCTGTTTGCAGACATGATGAAATCTATTCTCATCGTGAGAACTTTATCATGCTTTTAAATTACAAATTGGAAGAGGTTAGAGTAACTGAGGTTTAAGAACCAAAATTTCCAAAATTGGATGAAACATCCATGTTTCACCCAAACCCAGTCAAATTTGTCAACTCAGCCGTAATTCACCATCGACATTTCCATCTGAAATCGTTGAATCGAATTCCAAGAGTCTAGAATTCTGTTATACTGAATCAGATAGCAATGATGACGCACTATCACAACCTTTACAGTAAAATGTCAACGTTACACAGAAAGGCTCATGTTTGTCCTGCTTTTTGGTTTGGAGTTGATGCCAAGGGTGATGAAAATGGAATTGCTATTTTTTCAGCAGAAAATAATCGTCCTACATTGTTGAAGCACTTTGCAATCATGTTTATGGTTGGTGTCATCTGATGAAGCTATTTTTTAAATAAATCGACAGAAGTGTAGGTATCTTTTGTCGATAAGTTTTATTAATTTTTTATTACGAGTAATTTTTAAAGTTCCACGAGGAAAAAGAAACTGGATTTTTAATAATTATTTTGTATAAAGTTGATTTTATTCGATAATTTAAAAACGACAAAATACTCAGGTAAATTATGTTAATTTCTGTCGATTTCATAGTCACTCCTGTCTAGTAGTAAAAACTAAGAAATACAGTTTTCTCTTAAAATTGATTCTATTAAACTCTGTCAGCATTTTTTATTACTTTATTACATATATTTGTATAAGTAAACCCAAAACAATGAAAGAAATTATGATTATAAATTTTTATTTTTTTTATTTCGCTCGTTGGTAGAATGACCCTAACACGTTCGTCGCCGACTAGAATTTTCAAAAATGTGCAAAATATGACATTGGCTTATATGTCTGTTTTTGATCTCATTACTCACATTATTTGGCTCTAGTTTGAGATTATTTAGTGCCGGGCATTTTAACCCGGTGTGGCCTAAACGAAATAATTATTACTTTTAGGACATGCCGGTCGCAATGCCGGTCAGAGTATGCATACATAATGTTCGATCGATGTTTACCTAAAACTGACGTACGTCTTTCATTTGAGATTGACATTTCACATTAAACATTTTTTGCTTAGTTTGTAACTTTTAAATCCAATTTGAAATTAAAGTGAATTTTTTGATTCGACATATATATACTTTTCCTCTTAGTCTAGAAAAGTATGTATGCTATCAAATATCCTAAAAACCAAGTGGCAACAGCAGTTCATCAGAGCCACGCCGGTCATGTTATACGGCTTAATACGTAGTGTTTGCCACCTGCGGCGTGAACGAGCATCGCAAAGTTATCATAGTCATTTTAACCCCCCACGGCCCCAATAGGTAGATGAGATGCCTGTCATCTTGACCCACCACGGCGATGAACGTGTTAATAACATAGTCCCGCGACGTTCTTATTTTACAAATAACCCTGTATATGTGAAATTTTCTCTTCTATTTAAGCATAAAAAGTTATTGATTAATCTATAAACCACTCTCATTGAAAAGTTGACATTTTCCAGATGTTTCCTTATTATACCTTTAGCTATGGTCTGTATTTTTTTAAGACAGAGTAAAGTGATAGTTCGTTGCGCTAAAGTGTTATCCGCTTGCAAGCAGCTAGTGATGGCAGTCGATAAATATTCTATCGACTATCGACTGAATATTGGTCACGCTTATGGAATAAACAACTACTTATTTAATTTGAATCATCTCCGACCCATTATTATTATTACTGAGAACAAGTTCATTTGAATTATCAATTTTTGTAAGTTTATACATATATACACTGTACATATTTAGAACTATGTTTATGAAAAATACAAAGTGGAGACGTATTTTAAAATTTTTTATTTTAATTCAATATAGATAATCAAACCCGGCCATTTTTGTTAAAATGTCTATGAATAAAAATTCAGCTCGATATTAGTAGGCCAACTGTCAAAATAAGAATAAAGAAACTAATTAGTAATCATTAGAACGTCGTAACATTCATAATTCAGTAATTTTTGGCAAAATTTTATCTACCTTTCTCAATCTATCGATAAAACTGTCAACAACAACTACATGACTATTTTTGAAAAGTAACATAATTTTACGAAAACTGACAACCCAACAAATCGATGACTTACTTTCTCAAATTCGTATTGTAACAACTATAACTTCAACTCCGCCAATAGTTCCATCGCGCCACCGCTAGATGGCATTAGTTGTACTCTGAAACGCGCTATCGTTTTGTTAACTCCAATAGTATAAGTAATCTCATATGTATCAAATTGTTGACGCTTATTACCACTACAGCATTGATTCGGCACTGAACGGCACTCAAGTTGTTGAGACGATTCGGTCCTATTACTGCTTTTTTAAGATTTTGGCACTGGACTGTGTGCTTTCACGCTAGTGAGACATACAGCTGGGTCCCTAGCCGCATACCTTTTTGTTTCGTCGTGTACCTAATATACGCCTTGTGCACTTTCCGTCTGCGTCTCAATTTCTACGCACCCCCTCCGCTCACCAGCGCTACAGTATCTTAAAAAGAGTTATTAGAGTAAGCCAGTGTATGAATATGAAGGAAATGTTACATGAAATTAGCTTTCAAAAGTGGTATATACAATCCATTTTTTGCATTTCAGTAACTTTATGTTTTAAGATACGGGTTTGAGGAAGTAAGGCGACGAAGTGTCATTTTACTCTATCTTCAAAAAAGACTGACTATAGAGTGTTAATTTCCTTTTTTTTTTGTACATACACCATTGACTTACAATTATATGGACGTCGGGTCCGCGCTAAAAAGTGTCCGAACTTATAGGGCGTTGAAATCGTATACAGAGCGTCATTCACGCTTTAGTCTTCGTTTGTTCGACTGACAGCGAAGCAAGCAAAATTAGACAGTACTGCGATGACATTACAATTTAAATTCAACGTTTTAGCTTTTTCTATATTTTAGATAGGTTGACTTGGGACATTTTTTTCGTGCTTTTTGTATTAGACCCGTCGTCCATTTATTTGTAAGTCAATGACATACACTGTCTGTTTAGTATATTGTTATAATATTTGTGTATGCATTTAATACGGGCTGCGTTACGTATTATATCTATATCGTATCTCATTATCCGATTGAATGGTTTGACCGCAACACCAGCCAATAGGCGTAAAAGCGGCTCAGTTGAACCGTAACACGCTAGATCGTTTGTAGTTTACCCGAAACGAGGCTGACACTGCGATGCGATTAGACGTTTTGGTGATTTATCGATTTTCTATGTCTATAACTTATTGGCAGCAATACTAAAATATTAATTTCTGTAATTTCGAATACCATGGCCGAAGTATTAGGTACTATTTTTTAAGAAATAGTTATGTAATGATTGCGTACAATACCATTTCTACGAGTAAATAAAATAATGAACGTAACCAATATTTAATGTATATTTTGTTAACAATCCTTGACAATACAAACTCAAATGGTAGCCGAACAAATACTACAAAACAAAAAACTAAAGAGATGGAATAGAAGTGGCCAAGTGCCGCTTATGTTTTAACCAATATTTTTTTTACAATGATCAGTACAGAGTACTAAAAAAACCGATCTCAAAAGTACATGGAATTACGTCTATTTGCTAAGTTTTATTGAAATATCCCCTAGTTCGCCACTATACAGGACTTGATACTGGATATAATAAAAATCGGTTCTCACTACTCAAAGTATATTGAGAGAAAAACGCCTTGGATTGGAGAAATAGCGAAATCAACCATTAAAGTAATTGCTCCTAAATTAAAGTTAGGCGCTATTTATAAAAATGAATCTTCATGCGTGAACAGCCACCCTTCGAGGATTTTTTTCAAAATAAAATGGGACCACTATGGAAGTACCCCCTTTCCAACAAAAAAAGAATCATGAAAATCAGTTCACAAATACCGGAGTTATCGCAAAAAATACATACAAAAAAACATACAGACGAATTGAGAACCTCCTCCTTTTTTGAAGTCGGTTAATAAAAATTAATAGCCCAGTTGCAAGACCTACAGGCCAATTTAACTAATCAGGAGGCAGTAGAGCATTTGAGTAGCCGTCATATTTGATATTACAAATTAGCATATTTTTAAACTCATTATAGTTCTGTGTTTAGATAGATGTGGAAGGCGCCTTATGTGGAAAGTGAGGGTATTTTTTTGAATGTAATAATATAGGAAATTGAAAGAAAAATGTATAGTTAAACAAGAGTCGTTGAAGGTGGTAATTTAATTTGTTTCCATCTGAACCTATCTAGCACAATAATTGTATCAACAGTTTTAAGCAATTAATTTAATCAAATTTTTATTGAATTGATATTAAATTATTTTTTGTGAAATTACTCCACTAGTTTGTTATAATTATTAATACAAAGATGACGACGTCTTCTTGCATACCGTGCCAGACGCTATACCAACAAAGCCACGGAACGAACCAGCGGATCTCACGAATTTTTTTATGTGCTTGTTGTCGTGTTTTTGTATTTTTTTGGTTTTTTGACTTTTTAGTCGTAGCGCCATCTATGAGAAATCTATGAAAGTTTTATCTTCCGGCCTGCATATAATCCGGCCGGATCGAAGGAATTTTTTCTGAGTGTTCGATCTTTGTATTAATAATTATAATGAAAATTTTCAGTTCACTGGTGATTGCCATAGACTATAGAATTTTGATTCAGAACTAAAAAGAGCGCCTTTGTGATATGGTTTATGAAATTATAATTGACAGATTAATAAAGTACAGGAGTAGAAAAATGTATAAGCATTAATGTGAGCATTAATGCGTTCCGGTATTCCAGGGTAAGGGTGCTGGTGAAGGTTACAGACACATGGGATTTGTTAACATATGCCTGTCAGGCACAGTGGTAGTATCCATTTGATTTTTGCAATCATTTGTTTCATAACATTGACTTACAATTATATGGACGTCGGGTCCGCGCTAAAAAGTGTCCGAACTTATAGGGCGTTAAAATCGTATACAGAGCGTCTTTCACGCTTTAGTCTTCGTTTGTTCGACTGACAGCGAAGCAAGCAAAATTAGACAGTACTGCGATGACATTACAATTCAAATTCAACGTTTTAGCTTTTTCATATTCTTTTACATGTCAATACGTTTAAATAGGTTGACTTAGGACATTTTGTTCGTGGTTTTTGTATTAGACCCGTCGTCCATTTATTTGTAAGTCAATGTTTCATAAGTAAAATGTTTATACTTGAAAACGTCATTTTTTAAGCTACTGCTCGTTCACTACGCTGACCTCCCTGAGAAGAACGAGTAAGAAAGTCTAGGGATTGCTCTTTTCAAATAAACTTAAATGCTATAGAATACATATTGAAACATATTTGTGTGGAACGTAGACTCACATTGTCTTTCCATACATCTTTATCTAACACGTAGTCTATAATTTTATTACCCCCGAAGGGAATAAAACGGATATTTTGGGTCTAGCCAAGGCTTGACCCTAACTGTCTTATTACAAAAATCTACTTTAATACTGGTTTAAACCAGGACTAAAAGATCCAGGATTGTTACAGTAATAAAGTTAATACCAGTTTTAAATGTGTCCTTATTACAAATCTAAAACCAACCGGAGATCAGTTAGACCAAGGATCGTCCATGGTTTAAATAACATCTACAGATAAAAAACGAAACATAGCAATCATTCATTCCTATTCATTCGTTCATACAGGCTTAATTCGATGCAACGTTCCATTTCTTTATATGTCGATATTATATTTTACACTTTAAATGCGTATTCACTCATTTATCAATACAAAAATATGTGCTAAATTGGTAATTGCTCAAGTTTTAACCTATTGAACAAGAGCAATAAATATTTTGAAGGAGCTTTGTATTATTATGTTATTATATATTTTTAACAATTTAGCGTGAATCGGAGTGAAGTAGTACTTGCGGGCTGCTCGAATTCAAGGCGAGATAATCAAAATTATTTACGTTTGCGCTCATATTAAATAAAGTTTTATTTCTGATTTGATTTGTGATCTTAACATTGCGCTGATAGAAGGTCTGTGTGTGGTTAAGCGATGAGTGACACAACAGAACAACACAAGAAAAAAAGGGGTGAAAATTGGAGTTCTGAAGAAAAAGTTAGTGCAAGTTTGAAATTAATTTTTATTACTTTGCGTTACTTGTATCGTTATTTCGACTAATGGGAATCTTTTTATTATTGTAGGAAATATTACGTCAACTTATTGCTCAGTCTGCACACGTTATAGAGGATAAGTCGACAAAAACGTCAATTAACATGCTAAAGACAAAAGAATGGAAAAATATATCTATTAAGTAAGTATTGATTGCTTATTCCATAATATGTATATAAGTACAATTTGTTTAAATTATTACAATATCAGCATTCTTTTTAGATTCAACGAGATTACAGGAAAATGCCGATCAGATGGTGAGCTCAAGCTCGCTTGGAAGCGAATGAAACTATCTGCAAAATTAAATTTATCCAGCCATAGGAAAGAGCAATTAAAAACAGGAGGTGGCGCAAAACCACAATCACCTTCTCCTGAGGACATGGAAATAATGGCAATTGCTCCTCACGATTTTATTATTGAAGTCAATGACTATGATAGTGATGGAGTGGTAATTTTTTTTTAAATAACTTGTATCCTATATCTAATTACAATTTTTATATTTTTCACATTATTTCAATAGGTAGTGCTCTGTAATTAGTCTTTAGAGCATGCAATTTACAATTCAATATGATGATCCTCAGGTTCTGAATTATACATGCAATTTAATTTTAATTAATTACACTACTAATAACGACATTAACTATAAATTTCGATAATAATAATATTCCTATGAAGTATAAAATAGGTACCTTATTAAATTGTGATCAAAATGGCAGCAAGAAATAACATTGGTTTTATAATATAAATACAAATTTTTATTCATTTTAGATTCCAGTTCCCATGTCCACAGAAATTATTTCCAAAGCTGAGGCTGGCCCTAGTTGTGGAATAACTGACACAGTGAACATGGAAAATCTGGAACATATTGTTTTGGAGGTGCAAGGTAATAATAATAGCAAAAATATAAAATAATGACAATCACAAGTTTGTTTAATTTCAAATTCATATTTAATTTTCCAAAACTTTAGTTTGGTACATATACAATATTTTAAATAATTTTAGCAACATCCAACGATTCAACTAAAGAAAAAGAAAGTGCCAAAATGGTGACATTAAAAAATGATGACACTGTGGCGACAAGGGCAGCAAAAAAAAGAAGAAATAGTTTACAAAATAGGTATATTGAAATAAATACTTGGTCTGATATATTATATAGTATGTAATGTACTTTTTAATATTTGCAAATGTTTGGGGAAACCAATGCTTCGGTCGCTCAACTGGAGTACCTGACTGAAATGCAATGGATTGTGCATTTGTGTACCACCCCAAGCACCAAAATTTTTTCAATGTCTTTTTGCTTTTAATGCATACTTTTCTCACTTAAATAATAATTTTAAAAATATTACTATATATTTGGTTTTACAGAAGTGAAGACATGCGCTAGTCGATTGTAAAAAGCAATACTGATTTTAAAAAAAGACACTTGGAAATTATGGAAGTGGAACATCAATATAATATCAAAATAGCACAACTAAAAATAAAAAAATTAGAATTAGAAATAGCACTATTAGAATCAAAAAAAAAAACTGGTACTGAATAGTAACATGTCATTGAATCAAAAAGATAAAAAAGAGAAAGGAACGACAATTTGTATTAAAAATTATTTATTAAAAATGCATTTCTATGAACTGCCTCCTCCTAATATTTCCCCTTACTGAATTGGGAATATAGCTTTGTGCAATAGGTTCCCTAGATGAAGGTTGTTCAAAGCTATCCTCACCAGGAAACACGTCCTCCCTCATGTCTATGGCAATGTTGTGAAGAACCGCACATGCAACAATTGTTTTCTTTGCTGTTTCTACATCCCCAAACATGCCTCTTAATAGGCAACGAAACCGTTGTTTCCACAACCCAAAACATCGTTCCACTGTATTCCGGGTACGTATATGACACCTATTGTACCTTTCTTCTTGAGGACTAGCAGGGTTCAATATTGGTGTAAATAAGTATGGAGTGCATGGATAGCCACTGTCACCCAGTAATATTCCAGAGAATGCACCAGCCTCAAACCTCTGCTTCAATCTACACTCTCTAAATATTCTAGAGTCATGTACACTGCCGCGCCACCTGGTAACAATGTCCATGATTTTCAGGTCAGCATCACAAACCACCTGAAAAATGACAGCTTATTAGAACTTTACATTCTCTGTAATTTTATAATACATGTATATTAGTTGCCAAAAGGAAGTTAATCAAGTTATTCTCTATTGGTACCAGTATTTTGGGTGTTGGTAAAGAGTAAACTGGACAATCACAATTTAAAATTAAAATATTTGTATTAATACCTGTACATTTATTGAAGAAAATCCTTTTCTGTTAATATATAATTGACCCCCATCAGCATTTACTTTCTTTACTCTTATATGAGTACAGTCAATTGCGCCAATTACAGTGGGGAAATTGGCGATATTGCGAAATTTCCTAATAGTTTCCGCCTGTTCGTTTACGGTAGCAGGCATTCTTATAAACCTTCGGGACATACGTGACAAAATTTCTGCCACTCTTTTACATGTTGTGCTCACAACTGGTTGGGACACACCATGCAAATCAGCTGTATCGTCTTGAATCTACGAAAAAACAGTAATATCATTAAATTATTAAAATATTGTTGAGCTTTTTGTCAACCGTTATAAAAGTATTGGTATTTAAAGCACTTACTTCATGACGAGCCCAGTTCCGCAATGCACAAACCACTTGGAGCTCAGGACTCAACGGGCATCCTCGAGGGTCGTGGGTCAAATCTTCACGTAAAAGATCCACAATTTTCTCGCCGAAACGTTTTGTAAACCTATACTTGTATCTAAAATCTTCGTCACTCATTTCAAAAGGATTCACACGAAGACGACGTCTATGAAATTGTCGAGACGTCTCCAAGACGTCCAAGTCTTCCAAATCCACGAAGTCGATCATGTCATAATCCATTTTTAAGAATTTGTAAGTACGAAACACACGAAATAAATTCACGCTAACCTCAAAACAAAATTGTCGATTGACATCTGACTGACGCACCGAAGTTAGTCCAGAGATAAACTAGGGGTCTCACGGGTTTAACTTTAGTACCATAGATAATCCATGGTTTAGCGTTAAACTTTATTTTATAATAAGGTTTTATTTAGTCCATGGTTTAAACCCAGTTTAATCCTAGTACTTTAATTAGAACGGGTTTTGTAATAAGACGGTAAGAGATTACACTTCGTATTTTGAGAATGAATTACACGTGTTCTAGCCCGTTTCACAGCAATAGTCGCTTATATCGTCGCGCCCCGCCACTGAAAACAGCGCGGGGAGCGCGGGAGGCGCGGCCGGCGGGAGCGCATCGCGCGTTCTCCAGTACCGTCTCAAGAAAAAAGGCCGGCAAGGCCTTAAATTGGGTCAAGCCTTGGCTAGACCCAAAATATCCGTTTTATTCCCTTCGGGGGTAAAACGGTTCTATTTTAGGTCTGAGCCTGCGGCTTGACCCTAAGAGACTTGTTTGGTTTCTGCCGGCCATATAAGGCGTACTGTGAAACAACAATAAGGAATTACCTATTTATAAGTGGATGGTTACAATTACAATACCTAAAAGAGAAACAAGACATGAAAATAATCTAATCTTTATTAATCATCAGAAGAAAGAAACAAATCTTGGTATCCAACAACAAAATTATTTTAATTGTTAAGTATCACAACCTCTTAAAATTCTTATTCATGTAATAATCAAATAACAATATAAATTACTGAGATCCGGCAATCAGTCTCAAAAGTTATAATAAAATATTAAAGGAACTACTTAACACATTTGGTGTATCATTGGAATTAGAAGTACTTCTATTAACTTCTCTAAAATAATGTTTAAAGAATGTAGCTCCACTACGCCAATTACCTTTTCTAAGAACTTCGTCAAGGGGTAGTAATCCATAATTTTTAGACGCCACAGCAGAACGGATACTTCCTGGGGATGCATTAATACCTACACTTTCAAAAGCTGATCGTATCCATCCTGCTATCACGCATCGCGACGCGGCTTTAACCGCCCCCCTTGTGGTTATGAACAAATCCGTCAAACGTGGGCGTGCTAACCTACGACTTTCTGAAGTGACAACAAGTTTATTTGTCCAAAAGGGAATATCCAAGTTTTTCTTTGTGTTAGATGTAAATTCCCAACCCGATTGACGAAAACTACTGGAATCGGTTTTAGACCCAAACTTTGGCCAGAAAATTAACGAATTTGCAGTTTTTATCATGTCGCCAGAGCTTATATGTAAAAGAGTCAAATCATGAATCCGACGACCGGTACTAAGGAGGAGCAGCAAGGCAACATGTCTAGATAATTGAAAAAGATTATTATCTTGAGGCGGGTTCACCAAAAGCCAATCTATCAGTATTGATACATCCCATACACATCTCCTGTTAGCAGGAGGTCTACTTAATTGTATTCCCTTAATCACTCGTGCGATTATTGGATGCGAACGAAGCTTTGCCGCATTAGAAAAATCTGAGAATGTACAGATCACAGATTTGTGTACTTTTATTGTTCTCGGCGCTAAATGCAATTTTTTGTGAAGATAACCTAGGAACAGAGCTACCTGATCAGCTGTCGGTTTTAGATGGCAAATTGAATTTAAGGAACACCAATTGCGCCAACGTCTCCATGCTGATTCGTATGTACGCAAAGTTGATTTCCTCCACGAACTCTCTATCAGAGAGATATATTGTGGTGACCAATCTTTAATTAGAGAACTCCAGCCTGAATCCTCCAAGCCTCCAATTTTAACCGGTTCACTTCTAAGGGAACAGCTTGCGTCGACAAGTCCTTGAGATGATGTTGCAGGTTGCGGATCTGATAAGGCGGAGCTGTAGCTCTCCGACGGAGATCCGCTCTCCAGAACGATTTGTCCCACTTGGGTGCTATTATTACAAACGTTCCCCGCGCGTCGTTCAAGTGATGTAAAACTTGA
Organism: Hyposmocoma kahamanoa; assembly: GCF_003589595.1. Lineage (NCBI taxonomy): Eukaryota > Metazoa > Arthropoda > Insecta > Lepidoptera > Cosmopterigidae > Hyposmocoma > Hyposmocoma kahamanoa. The sequence continues at coordinate 10,948,588 of NW_020653993.1, forward strand.
GGAATTAGAGATGGTGGAGGGAACACCCAGGCCAACCTGAACTCCCATGTCCGACTGAAAGCGTTCGTAAAAAATGCTCCCTTGTCCTTGGGGTTCAGACTCGCATATCGTGGAACCACCGCCGAGGAGTCTGACGCAAACAGGTCTATATCTGGAGTCCCCCACCTTTCGAATATTTTTTGAACAACTGCTTGAGAGAGGCTCCATTCTGGAATTGGTTTTTTTCGGGATAGACCATCCGCTGTTAGATTGTATCGTCCGGGAATGAACTGAGGGTGAAGAGTTATACTTTCTTGCATACATATATTTAGCATGGTCTTCGTTAAATTCAAGAGGGCGGCTGATTTGGTTCCGCCTTGTCGTTTTATGTGTGATATCACAGTCCGATTGTCCGATTGTACGACTACAGCCCTGCCTCTTAACGCCGTGATGTGCAACCTTATAGACTGGAACACCGCGAAGAGTTCCTTGACGTTTATGTGCCACTTCTTTTGCTCTGCGCTCCAAGGTGCTGACATCATCTCGCCATTCAATTCTGCTCCCCATCCTATGTCGGATGCATCGGTCGAGAGAAAGAGAGTTGGGTTTTGATTGAATATCGGGGAAACTTTGCACAGGTTGTTCATCCACCAATTTATGTCTATTAACGCTGAGCTGGGAATTGGTTGGCTCTGGTCTGGCTGAAACATATCCATTTTGTTCACAGCCCTCTGAATCAAGCGGCAATTTAGGAGACCGAGTGGAACAACAAAAGCTGCGAATATAAGAAGGCCCAATAGGGATTTTGCCTTTCTCCAAGTCCAGACACGTTCTTCTTTTAATTGACTCAATACCAAACCGACTCTCTTTATTTTTATTGCACTCAGACTTTTGACGTTGAGTTCCGTATCCCAAATTACACCTAAGAATTCCAGTTTGCGCGTGGGACGCAAGCGTGATTTCTCGTAATTTATTATCCATCCCAACTCTTCTAGAAGATTCGTGGTCATTTTTATCTGCTTGATTAGAGAATCTAGGTTTTGACAAGCCAGCAGAAAATCGTCTAAGTAAACGATTACACGAACACCTCGGGATCGTAATAAGCTTGCCACCCAATTTGTTAGACGAGCAAAGATAACTGGGGCTACGGACAATCCGAACGGAAGTGCCGTCATTTGATAGCATTGGCCGTCGTACGACAGAGCAAGGAAGCGTCTGTGAGCTGGTTTTATCGGCACGTGTAGGTAAGCGTTGGATAAATCCAGCTTTGCCAAATAATCGTTTCGCTGTAAAAACTTTGGCACCCTGTGGTGGTTTATGAGACGGAATGGTTTTGGATTTAGAAAACGATTCAGTGGTTTCAAATTGAGGACTGGTCTTTGATTGCCATCCGATTTTGGAACCAAGAACATTCGGGATAGGAAAACTGACTCGTGATTGCAAGTTTCTATAGCCCCCAACTGAAGTAGACTTGTTATTTCCGATTGCATAGCCTCCGATTTTACAGTTTGAAATCTGGTTAAGTTTGTCTCCGATTTTGTCATTAAAGGCGGTTTTTTTGCTGAACGGGATAGACAAACCCGTCAATATGTTTATGAGGTAAGAAGGGGCATCGTGATTCTCCCACTGTTCTACAAAAAACTTTAGCCGCCCCGCTAGACTGATTTTCGGGGTATAGTCAAAAGGGTTTTGTGGAGTGCTTCCTAGGAGATGGGCCGGATTTAGCGTGCCCTCCCCCCCTTTTTTTGTTGTTTGGCTTTGCCTCAAATGGTTTTTTGAAACCTTTCATGGTTGTGGATGAACACGTAGAAGATTGATTCTTCCTTCTGTTGAAATGGGATACCTTATTTTCAGAAGGATGCTGATCTGTTTTGCGTCCCTGTCGATTGGTTTGGCAATCTGTCAAGACTTTATGAGCAGGGAAGAATTTGTAATAACCACCATTTGTTCTAAAAGTTTCTGAAAGAGCATCTTCGTCAAAGAGATACGCACTAGAAGGTGGTACCTTATGCAACGCACTGTGCATATACTTAGACGGTGGCTTGTATACAGAACGTCTATATTCGATCACCTCGGCACGACGCCCACAGGTATATTGAAGCAGATCATCACTGACTTTTCTGAACTCTGTGTCCGGACCCGTAACATTCTTAATGATAGCCTCGTTAAGAGTTTTTGATTTAACCTCGTTTGCTAAACTTATTAGGGATTCTTTCAGTAGTTTTCTCTGTAGAAGGAGACCATGGGTCATTGCACCTAGAGTTTGGTCAAATTTAACAATATGCTCATATGGAATCCAATTAGGAGTCTTGGCTGAAAGCTGCGTATTTACTGATAACGAGGTAAAAGCTGGAGCAGCCTGCAATTTCTTTTGAACTTCCGCATATCGAAGGTTAGCCCAGGACTCTTTACCAAATCTCTGGCAAACCACTCCCTGGTCTAGTAGATCATCCGGAGCTGGCATTATTTTTGGTTCCGCTTCTCTGACGCAGGGAGGTAGGTCAAACAAATTTGCAGAATACTCAGGAATGTTAGGGTTTAAATCTGGTACACGAAAAGCCGAAGATGAGCGTTCAGTGGAGTTATCTTTGTCATACAGTTCGTAGAATGACGGTTGAACCTCCTCCGAATTAAAAACCGATTCTTCGTCGTCAGAATAATTCACGTTTTCTGCGCCATGATTGCGTAGCAGCTGAGCTACCATTTCCTGTAAAGCCTTGGTTTGTTCCTTAAGAGTCTTGATGTCTTCAGAATCAGTCTTACTTCTTTTTATATTATGACTTCGCGACATTGGGGATGATAATCTTCTCTTTCTCGAAGGTTTATCGACGTCCGATATCAATTTTTCTACTTCCTCTCTTGAAATAAAAGATGTTTTTATTTCATTTATAGCAGCTAGAAAAAGCTCCAAATTGGCTGAAGAACCATGTATCTTTGATGCAACAGACTTTGGGTTAATAATAAGTGCTCTGCAAAGAGGCCATTCAAGTAAGGCAAGTTTTATACTTTTGAATGTTTTTTCAGATACAGCCTTTGCATCTGGATTAAATGCCTTCACCAAGGACACAGTGGGAATAGCAAAACGAAGTTTGTTGAAAATCTGTGGATCAATTTTTTGACCAAATAAATCTCTCTTTGAAAAAGCCACGACTTTCCAATCGCGCCATGTTGCTGGGAACACCTGTTCGATAACTTCAATGAGTCGTTGTAGTATCTCCCAATCTCCCGTCGTCGCTTCCGTCGCCGCAAGCTCGCCAAGCGTCGTAAATGCTCTGGGCAATGCCATCGTTTACTTCCTGAAAGAGGGAAATTTCGTAAAGTATACGAAAAAAACATGGGCCATAACATAGACCCTCAGCGTGAGCGGCCGTCTTCAAGATTTGATACGTTGGGACAAAGGAGCCGACGGTCGGTTAACCTTGCTCGGCGGGTTATAATTCTGACCCGACGACCCATTTTGGGTGGACGGGTCGTAGCTTTGGACGGACGGGTCGTCGCTTTGGGCGGACGGGTCGTCGCTTTGGGCGGAC
>NW_020653993.1:10952106-10958280 GCF_003589595.1 Hyposmocoma kahamanoa
CGTCGCTTTGGGCGGACGGGTCGTCGCTTTGGGCGGACGGGTCGTCGATTTGGGTAGACGGGCCGCCGAGTTGGGTGGACGGGCCGACGGAATGGGCCGACTGACAGATAGTCTGGGCCGACGGGCCGCAATACAAAACAAACTGACATTGTTTCTGAAAATTCAGTCATAAGGCCATTTAGACTACTAGACTACCGTAGGGCGAGTCCAGCACTCAATATAAAATTTAAAAGTAAATCTCACGTACTCATACCTAAATTTACTGTAAAGAAAGAAAAAAACACTCCAAATAACTGTAACCATCACACAATAACAGGTAACTCACCAATAATAATGTCGAGACCATCCAAATACGATCTCTCGAACAGTCGCACTGTTAACAACAACAACGTGTAGTTCACTCGGCAAAATACAGCGTACTGGAGAACGCGCGATGCGCTCCCGCCGGCCGCGCCTCCCGCGCTCCCCGCGCTGTTTTCAGTGGCGGGGCGCGACGATATAAGCGACTATTGCTGTGAAACGGGCTAGAACACGTGTAATTCATTCTCAAAATACGAAGTGTAATCTCTTAGGGTCAAGCCGCAGGCTCAGACCTAAAATATCAATTAAAATACTTTTAATGTAAGTTTTAAACTTAGGAAATGGTAAACTTAATATATGCTCCGGAATCTTATTGTAAAAACGTATACAGTTCCCCATAAAAGAATGAGCTTGGACTTAGTTCTAAGGTTAATATTATGGATATCTTTATTTCTTAACGAAATTAGGTACATTTTTAAAGCTGTAACTGTTATAGACAGGCGTGTCATTTAACATCAGGCGCAGGACTTGTTCGTCGTGTCACTTGATATTATAAAAAAAACAATCTTGCCCATAAATCCCGTAGTAGAAACTTGTTAATATGTCTATAACGGCGGTCCAAGAAGAAGCGAATCGCGCAACGCCTTTTTCGCTCTTATTACATGGACACAAAGACTTTTCTCACCGGTTCAAGCCCTTTCAGCGTTATTAAGTGTGGTGATGATGTTTAAAATATGGTTCGGTGTGCTATGGTTCAGTTTTTTTCTTTGTTGATAGCACTGTCAATTTTCAACCCCGAGACCATGTGCTGTCAAGACTACCTAGGACAAGAAGATGTTGTTTGAAAATCATAATTAAAATAATCTTCATTTCATAGGTAAGCATATTACACTTGAAATTGTCACATTGGTTAAACTCTACCGCTCATTCGTAAGGCAGATTCCCCTGAGAAGAATGCTCATTGTAAATGACATTTGTACACATTCAACATTTACGACATATATATTTTTTCAAACATCTTCAAGAGTTATATGGGTTACTACCAAGGATTTTTGTCTTCCAAGTACGCAGAAGCTTTTTAATAACCTTTAGTACAAAGTTTTTGTTTCGCTATAGTTTTAAACCTAGTGAATAGCAAATTTTGTATATCAACCGGAATCTTGCTATACAAGTGTATACATTGCCCTTTAAATGAAGATGTGACATTGTGAAGATAATTGTCAAGAACAGCTAATTCATAAAGAAATTACTACTAATCTTAACATAAATTACAATTTCATAAACGTAGTGACGCTAGTGTAAGAATGTTGACTTCCCACTATGATACTCTGGGGCCCAGATTGTGAATTGTCCCAATCGCACGAATCTGCAGGACAAAGATTTTATTGATATCGGCGGCATTACCCCAACGGAAAAAGCCATGAAAGTAGCGTAGTAGTAGAAAGTTTGTATACATTTAGCAGCAGTAGTGCTCCTTGTGATCTTTCACAAGTCAATGAACTCTTGTTCATCCACCGAATTACTGCCACCTTATCTATTTCCGCCGCCAAGCAGTAATACGAGCATTACCATGTTCCGGTTTAGAAGGGTAAGGGTGCTGGTGAAATTACAGGCACGTGGGGCTTGTTAACTTACGTCTCAGAGCGACTGACGCTGTGGCAATGCTTAATGGTTCTGAGTGGCACTGTTTACTGCTATGGACAGGCGTATAGCTTACCACCAGGCGCGCGACTTGTTCGTCCCATTTTATCCCAGACGTTCGCCATACAAACGGCGAAGCGTAACGCTTCGTGCGAATATGAACATCATACTCGTAGGGGTGGAACCCAAGTCTACGTCTAGTCCCCCGGTGATGGAAAGGGGAACTTGGTATCACAAAAAAAGTTAATGTAGGTGACATCGGAGACGGTAACAACATCTGTAGAAATCCTACAAAAGCCATCGTAATTTGTAAATCAAGAATCGCAAACAATAAACAATTGTCTCGAGCATTAATAAATTGGAAACAACTAAAATCCGCATTTCAAATCGAATTACAAATTAATGCGAAGTTTGAGAACACCTTGTATAGCAAATTTGACAATTGAAAGCTTTTAGGGATTCCTTTGACGGCTTGTAATCAGAATGTTTTGAAACAAAAGTATTTATTTCATAATAACGCGGAAGGACGAAATATTTATGGATCGTTCTCGAAAACTTTCGTCACGTGTTATTGTTGTTTTGTTACACGTTTTGTTAATTGGTACAATACTAGCACTGATTTTCTATGTTCCAGCAATGCGAGATTGCGAATGATTTCGTTATTAATAACCCAGTCATTCGAATGACAAATTAGTGACCTAGTAATTTTCATATTCAAATGATCAGAATGATGAATGATCATTAATACTAATTATTAGTATTATTAATCAATACATTCTATGGAGCATTCTGCCTAACCTTGGCTGACATAATATGTTAAATACCACTGAGGAAAAAAAAAGACAATGGACGTGTCTTAAATCTCGATTACTATCAGAACCGATGTCGCAAAAACTCACACATTGTTAATTTGAAACACTACAAAATCTTGATACGTTTCGATATTGTATTGAAATTTCAATCAATGTGGTGCCATCTAGCGGTCAATTGCTGAATGACGACGAATTGGAGTTATTAATTTAGTTCTCCAAAAAGCGACTTCACATTCATTTCTTGTAACAAAAATAAATTTTCGATAAACTGAAAATTTATCAAAATACCGGAAAAATGTTACGTTCACCAAAAGACCACCTTCCTTTACAAACACTGGGTGTCTATAAAGTGAACTGCAGTTGTGGGAGCTCGTATATCGGTCAGACTAAACGAACAATTGTCGATCGTATGAAGGAACACATCCGAGCAGTAAAAAACAATGATGCACAGAAGTCGGCTATAGCACAACATCTCACACAGACTGACACTAACCACTGGATCGAGTTGCATAGCCCCCAGGTACTCTCGACAGAACGTCACTACATATCACGGTTGGTACGAGAAGCCATCGAGATCACGAAGTACAAAACATTTAACCGTGATGATGGTTTTAAACTGTCCAGTGCACGGAATCCGGTCCTTAGTGCGTGCAGTAATAAAAACAAAAACACCTCGAGTTCAGTTTCGCGTGTGGATACAGTGAGTGTGGTTTGTGTGAAAAAAGTGAGTGACAATGGTAACGCCACAACAAATCGCGATGAAGGTAGTCGTCGACAGCGCAAGAGGGTAGACAGATATGTCTGCTCATAAAGCTGTCATCTGCCGCCGTCCAGTCAACCCGTGACCATGGAGCGTGCAACCGTTCCGAAATATCGGGAAAATAAAAAGAAGTCATACCGTGGTAAGAAACCTGATACTGGTGATAATCATTTAGTGAATAACCACGAAAGTCTTAAAATCTATATGGCGGACTGGGCTCTGATAGGTTTTTCGAGACTTATAGTTGGCACGCGTCTGACGCTAACTGACCACTTCTACTGTATTTATTGTGCTGTGGTAAATACCGTAACTGTGACGGGGATAGGGATTATTTGATATGAACATGGTGAATGATTACGTAGGGTTTCGAGTAGTTCCGACATTAACCATTCGGCGCGTGCACCAGACCGAATGACGGGAGCATTCGGTATCAGTAATCATGCCTCGAGTCATATTTGTTAATTTGCCCATTTAAATGATTGGTATTGCAACATTCAAAGCGCACATCGCTAATATTGTCCGTAGCTCTCTGTAAAAAATATGGTGGTGGTTAAGTTATATACACATCAAAAGCGTCTAGGAATCAAGCACGTTTTTGTCAATGACTGAAAATCAGGTTATTTATTTAATTGCTTTTTTGGCGCCAATGGTTTCTTTTAGTCAATGTCATAATGAAAAAAATAAGTAAGTAGCTAAATACTAGATATTTTTATTTAACTTTTATAGGGTAAATTAAATACTTTCAAAACTACGTATATAAAATAATCAGTTTAGTACCTGTGGTGTAGCTGCTCGTAGGCAAATAAAACACTGGTTGTTCAGAAGTCGAAGGCTATTGCTGTGGCTTGCTAGCTTGGTGTGGCTTGCTGTAGTCCGACATTTATTCAACGAATGTTACTACTTATATACTTTTGTATATCTTAGGAATAGTACAAGTCTAAGTGAGTAAGTAGTAACATAGAGATGTTACGGCGCGGCTGCGCGCGAAGGCATAAATAGGACCCGCCGCGCGCTCGCCGTTCATTCAGTGCACGCCGATGCGTTGAGCGCGGCGGATGCGTGGATGACTTGCAGCTACAACAGTAATTTCTCTTCCCTGTGCCCATAGATTTGACGTCATCTGAAGACTTTTCTCCGGGACGATAGTGAATCTGTAAAAGAGAACTGGAGAAGAAAGAAACATAAGTAAATAAAGGTAACACTTTACTGCTTCCGTGGCTGAACGGTTACCACACTGGTCAGCTACGCAGAGGTCCCGGGTTCGTTTCTCGGGCCGGGAGAAATATTCGCATGGCCTACATTTCTCACGTGAATTTGGGTGTAACTTGTGGTTGTCTACGTGTCCGGGACTATGAGTGTGTGAGATATTTATTTATTTTATTTCAATAATAATAACGTACACATTCATAGCTCCGCACTAGGGAAACCCTGTGTCGCGGGTGCCATGGATACACACAGACAACCACTAAATTACATCCAAACTCACGAGAGAAATAAATGTAGGTCATACAAATATTTCTCCCGACCCGGGACCTCTGCGTGGCAGTCCAGCATGGTGACCGTTGGGCCACGCAGGCGGTCAGTGAAGTCTCAATGGGTTTACCAGTGGGTGACCAGTGATTTAAAAAAAAAGTTGAATTGGGACCCAGGTGAGATGGATGGTGGTGACATGCGACTTATTTCTTTGAAGGAGGGGTTTTCAATTCGACTGTATGTTTTTTTTGTATGTATGTTACGCGGTAACTTCTCCATTTGTGAACCGATTTTGATGATTCTTTTTTTGTTGGAAAGATGGTACCTCCAGAGTGGTCTCATTTAATTTTGAAGAAAATCACCCACCTCTAAGGGTGGCTGTTCACGCATGAAGATTCATTTTTATAGATAGCTCCGAAATTTTATTGTAAGGAGCAATTATTTTAATGGTCGATTTTGCTATTCTCTAATTCAAGGCGTTTTTCTCTCAATATACTTTGAGTAGTGAGAACCGATTTTTATTATCTCCTGTGTCAAGTCCCGTATAGTGGCGAACTAGGGAATGAATCCGGGTTTGCGTACTTTCCGGTAACCGATGTCAATAAAACTTGTCAAATAGATGTAATTCCACGTACTTTTAAGGTCGGTTTTTTTAGTACTCTGTACTGAGATTATTATAAAAAGGAAATCGCAATATGGTAATAATAATAGTCTATTTCTTTAACTATTTACATTTTACAATCATAGCATCAGGAGTCTCCTTTTACTCCGCTCTTCCATAACAATAGCTTTCTAATTTATAAACTTACTGTATTTAAAATATTTAAACTTTTCTAATCTTAAATTAATTTGAATATTAGTTTTTGACTAAGCTAAAATAACGTTTTATATTTATGGGGTTTAATATTTATTATCTATTAAGTCACGTAGCGTACTTTGAGTTGTACACGTATGTGTAGCATTAATATTTAATGTGTGAATTTATAGTGAGTGTACAGGTATGTGTGTGTGAATGTATATGAGTGTATAATTGGGACTACTACTGTATGGATCTCAGAAGCGTCTCAACTTCCTCATAATTTAGTGATTTCAACCACTTATATAATATGTTTTTGCATTCATAATGATTAAATTAATTCTTCGTCTGGCACGGTATGCAAGAAGACGTCGGTTCGAATCCGACCGGAT
>NW_020653993.1:10958290-10975750 GCF_003589595.1 Hyposmocoma kahamanoa
GGAGTAATTTCACAAAAAATAATTGAATATCAATTCAATAAAAATTTGATTAAATTAATTGCTTAAAACTGTTGATACAATTATTGTGCTAGATAGGTTCAGATGGAAACAAATTAAATTACCACCTTCAACGACTCTTGTTTAACTATACATTTTTCTTTCAATTTCCTATATTATTACATTCAAAAAATACCCTCAATTTCACGCCATTATTGGAAGCGTATTTCGTAATAACATTGAGTGCGTTTCCACATAAGGCGCCTTCCAATGCCCGTATTTGTTTATATGCTGAATTATTGCCCACTGAAGATTATGCCCTTTAAGCTATTTTCAGCTGAAACATAAAAATATCATGTGTATATATAGCCCACTGCAAAACACGGATCTTCGTAAGGAGTGGATTTAGACCATAGACTCAATGCAGGTTGGAGATTTGACACGTTTTCCAAGGGTTCAACATTTAAAAAAATTCATAAATATTTTTTTATTACACCAAGTGACAGGACGAACAAATCGTGCGCCTGATGGTAAGCGACACGCCTGCCCATAGGAGATGCTGTGCCACTCACAGCTTTAAATCGTACGGATCTGAGGGGCACCGCCTTTGCGCCCATCATCCTGAGACACAAATTGACAAGTCACATGTGCCTGTAATTTTGTCAGCATCCCTTACTCTTTAAAATCGGAACGCAGTAATATTCTCTCGCTCACAGTACTGCTTGGCTGCAGAAATAGATAAGGTAGCAGTACTTCCCTGGGGGAACTCTTCCCCAATGAGCTCTACTGCTACGAAAATGTGCTATGTTGGTTTATATTGTGTTTATTGTGTTGCCCTCCAGAATATAAGTGGTGTCTCGTAGAGGACATATGGAGCTTAAAATAAACTCGTTAAGGTATTTCACAGGTTTAATTACTGGCTTAAGTACATTAACACAATTTTTGTATATTAACACGTTCCCTGTGCATGCATCGTATGTGGTGCATTTCGAGGTCCAAACGATACGTGAGTGCATCACATATGAGGCATGGCCCTTTATAAACTTAAGCGTTAAACAAAATTCGTACGTGTACGCTAGATCATCTTTATTTACTTGGACGTATTGACCACAAAAATTGTGACAATTAGCATGTGGTATGCACCGGATGACTTTTTAACCGTGCGTGTATGAATTCTATGTGGTGCATTATGTAAAGAACTAGTACATGCATGTACTATATAAAAAACTCGTTCGTGGGTGTATCACACAAAATTGAGAGAATGGGAAGGGGGTTTGTGGAAATGATTTTTCCATCCATAAATATATTAGTATATATCAATTCCAACGAATTTTCAAAATAAAACATTTACAGTGAGGGATCAAGTTCTGATTTCCGGTTACACAGGGAACGTGTTGAGGGAACCGAACAGAGCGAAAACCGAAAAGTGAATGAAAAATTTTATGCGGTAGTTATAAAAAAAAAACAAGCAGGCAAGTTAGCGCCTGGTGAATTAGTTGTAGCAATGACTAAATAACATATACAAATAAGCTCAAATGAGCTAGGCGCGAACAAGTGGCAACACTGTAAATGTAATCCACCAATAATTCAGACATATAGGGTTTAAATTCAACTCTGTAGCCGCTCTATTACATATATAATTAGAATAGAATATACATTTATTGCCACGCTACAACACATAGATACAAAAAATATATATTGATACCACTTAGACAAGCAAAACAAAATAAAAAGACGTAATTAACAAAATTAAAATATAAAAAAAATAAAATAAAATAAGACAATAACAATCAAAGACCAAAAAAGAAAAATACTAAATATAACGACTACAAATGTTGTACTGTCATGTGTGCGGTTGTGGCGTACGCAAAAGGACTTCATTCAGCTTAAGCCACAGCCGTAATTGACTGTGGCGCTTTTGTTGGTAGGTCAATGATGGCGCCGGTTTTCAATGAGCCCTGAGCTGAGATGAGTGACGGACGTGTGTGTCGCAAAATGAAATAAAATAAAATAAACTGCTTAACTAGTTGTGTACACACATACATCTTTGTACGTTGTGTTACTGCTGTGTGTTGTATTATAGATCGCAAAAGTACTTAAATATAGCAATATATATATATATATATATAAATATACCTACTGTGTGCGTTTATAGTGTAGTGACGTAATTACGTAATAAATAAAATTATACAACTCTTTAGCTCCGAGTCGTGACCGTTAGGATGGCTGGTCGCCAGTCGTATCTGGCACTGAGGGTATATTCAAGAATTGGTAACTATTTGCTACCAATGTGGTAAAATATGTTTATTTAATTATAATGACTCAAAGGAACTGGCTTTTTCACCACAAGGCGCATTGCCTGCATTACATACTTATAGTCTTCGTTATTATTCTAAGCTTATAGTATTATACGACTTCTTTGTTCTTGTTTTGGATAATAATTCCTTTCCATCGTGTCATTTTTTAAATCAATAAGGGAACTCTTTCATACCCTTAATGGAGTAGCAATTATTTGGTATGAACGCGAATTATATCCATCATAACTACTACAAAATGCTATATTTTACTTAGGCACCTTCGATTCAGCTTATTACAACAATTAAATATAAAAATTAATCAAGAAAGTATAATTTTCTTTGATATAAAAAATTTAAGTAAAATTTCATAATTCGAGTTGTTTTGAACTAAGTGTTTTTTTTAATTGAGACAGTATGGGGCAATCCGGAGCTACAGGAGATACAGGTAAACTGTCTTAGAAAACATTAAGGATCGTATTTCAGAACTCTACTCAATGCTCAAGTCAGGACTTGAGTATGTTTTAAAGCACTAGAAATCATACTTAATTTAAGTCCTTGCCATTAGGGTCGTATTTCCAGTGCTTGAAATCATACTGAAGTCCTGACTTGAGCATTAAGTCGAGTTCTGGAATACGACCTTACTTGAGTATGATTCAAAGCACTAGAAATCATACTCAAGTCATTGCCATTAGGGTCGAATTTCCAGTGCTTGAAATCGAAATAATTTCTACCTTCGACATATTCTGAGAAATAAAAAAAAAAATTGACCAGCCATTCTGACGTCAGGATATATAATACAAAAGGCAGGCACTTGGTACTTCTTCGTAAAATTTTCAATCGTTTATATTTTTTTAACTAATGTAGATAGGAAGCGTATACCTTTAATTCGTGAAGGTAGCAAATTGGTAGCAATTATTGGTATTACATACTTCTAGAAAATCTACTTTCTTCATGCTGAACAAAGTGGCGACCAGCCATCCTGACGTCAGAATGGCTGGTCAATTATTTTTTTTCATTTTCTCAATATATGTCAAAGATAGCAATTATTTAGAAGGTAGAACAAATAGGTAGCAATTCTTGAATATACACTCAGTGCCAGATGCGACAGGCGACCAGCCATCCTGACGGTCACTCCGAGGCGGGTCGAAAGATGCGCGGACGGACGCATGGGAGGTGAGGGGACGCTATTCGACAGCGGCACACCGGCATAGGGCATAAGGGTATACCTTATTAGGTTCCAGAGGTTGTAAACATTTTTTGATATGTACGATTAATTACGATGCTACTGAAGATTCACAAAATATGTACGTAACTTTGTAATTAGTCGCAAGTGTAACAATTGACGGGTATAGTTAATTGTTTCACTTCAAATCGACCAGTTTAACTTGAGCTTTGCTATAATGGACGAAAATTGAAAAATTACATATTTATATTTAATTACCAATGAAATGTAATTTTGTTTGTTTTGTAATTAGATGTTTTGCTCTTTTTCCCACACCACCGAATGGAACAGCCCCCCATAGTTAGAGATATTATGTTTATTACAATAAATACAGAATATTTTTGGAATATACGGAAACGAGCTCACAGGTCATTTGTTGGCGCCGTACTATTTCATCTTTCCAATTTGTAATTTCAGTGGGAACAAGAGTTGTTATTTAAAAGTGATATAAGGCCCATTAGCCTGATGAGTTGCCAGGGATGGATAGCCCTTATGTCGTCTCTGTTTCTGGTTGTAATACTTGATGACCTCAAATGACGCCATAGGTATTGAGAACCGTAGACCTGTAAATTGGGAAGCAACCGTTCTCTCACGGGGCTACCATCGCTCTTGTCACATGATAATTCATCATCAAATGACGATGAACGGGTAGAAACCTATTCATACCTCTCTCTGCTGGGCACGGGTCTCTTAGCAGGCGAAAGTTAAACCATAGTCCGTCATGCTGACCCAATGCGGGTTGGGAACTTCACAGGTTTTTCGACGGTTGTCAACCTTCTTCGATGTGCAGGGTTCATCACGTTGTTTTCCTTCATCGAAAAACTCATTATGCAAATTCAAATGATGATAATCAAATGCCACAACAGAATGAAACTGGTTAACAATGCAATCGTCAATGTCCGTAAAACTTAGTATAGCTCTGAAGCTCGGACTTTACAAAATAGTATTTTATATGTATTTAGCTAGGTTCTTTTATCAAAAAACACCAGGTTATTAGCAAATAAAACGGTTTACCAAAGGAAGAATGGAAGTGTACAAAGCATTTTTGTAATTGGATGCCCTATTGTTACCAATAATAGTCAATCGCGGATAAACTATCGTTTGCTTATCGGAATAGAGTTGGCTATACAACAATAAGTAATAGTCAACAATGCCTTTTATCGATATTACAAAGGGTATCCCTTTTTTATTGATGTCAGCAATTTTAACAGTAGACGCAGATAAATTAACTAGGGTATAACATTGATACTTACTATCGGTTATGGATAATATATTTCTTGGACATTACAAAAAGTATCCCCTTAATGAATACTTATGATAGTCGAGACTCACCTTCATACTGTCGTGGTCTTACTGCCTGAACTTGATTACGACTAGCCGACAGCCTGGCTGAAATTGTATACTTTCCAAAGAGGGATTAAAAACGAGCCAATATATCTGCCGTCTACTAACTAAACCGCGGCTAAGTGACTAATAGTCAAATATCCGTTTTAAATAGCAAAAGATAGAGTACAAAATTCTTTTTTAAAAACAGTATTTGTGTTTTCAACGCCATCTGATGGCGGCGAGGGAAGAGCCCCTAAAGTATTGAATGGTGACACCTCCACAACATTCTTCTGCTCCCCACGAGGGGGTGCAGCGTGTGACGGCGTGACGTGACGCGTGACGTGGCCCGTAGCTTCAAACGTTCCAGAAGGCACTCTCTCATATTTCATCGAAGACACCACATCGATTGTTCGTTTTCATTACAATTGTCTTTCGGTCGTCATATTATTTTGAATTATGTAAAGGATCGCATTAAATGTCCTAAATGCAAATTAAATAAATCACTTCATTGAAGAGTCTCACCTGTCCCGAAGCTTGTTACATTTAAATTAAACAAAAAACAATTACATTTTGTTAACGTGTTCAACTTATCGGAACTTACCCTAACGATTTTGAGAGAGACTTACTCGCGTGGTATTTTAGTCGGAAGCGGTCCGACTAGTTTCGACCATAGTCGACGGTCTTCTTCAGGGGTTGGACGTTCGCGACCGCGTCACGTCTAGCATTGCGCGAAACTCTCTATTAAAAGTCTCTATTAGTAGAGACGGAGGCTGGAGCTTGCCACCGACCTGGAAGCCGTGTCTTCATGGTGCTCGGTGTGCAGCTGCCGATGTTAGTAGTAACGATGTGGTGAGCTCTGTGTGCTGGACTGTTCCCGACAACAATCCTACGGACAGCAGTCGCGAAGAAGAGTTCCAGGACGCACTGACGCAACGTATCAGACCCCCGAGTTCCCCACTGCGGACTGCGTTATCGGCGCGCGTGCAGAGAGCCGCAGCGCGCAGTGTTAGACGTGACGCGATCGCGAACGTTGCACTCAACCCCTGAAGAAGACCATCGATTATGGTCGAAACTAGTCGGACCGCTTCCGACTAAAATACTACGCGAGTAAGTCCCGTTACTTATAACCGCGTTAGGTTTCATAACAAAAATTCAATATTCTAAAACTGGGCTATGATTTTTTATGATATCTCAAAAAAATATTTTGACACTTAACCGAGTTAACAGACTGCAGGTATACCCAAGGTGGTTAGCTACCCGAGTTTTAGCGAGGGTGTCTATTACTCCGGGAGTGTACATTGGTTTTTAGTCTTGAGGTGCTAAATTTGTTTTTCACTTCGATTGCTGGAAAAAATAATTTCAATCGTTTACGCTATACAACAAAATCACGAGTCGAAAGTCTAAAGATTTCGCGGTATTTTTTCCCAATCAGACACAGATATAACAAACGCAGCACAACGTCATGAGTTTTTTTCGAATAATGTATGTGCTACGTTGCGTTACTAAAATTGTCCGTAGATATCATTGACTTACAATTATATGGACGTCGGGTCCGCGCTAAAAAGTGTCCGAACTTATAGGGCGTTAAAATCGTATACAGAGCGTCATTTACGCTTTAGTCTTCGTTTGTTCGACTGACAGAGAAGCAAGCAAAATTACACAGTACTGCGATGACATTACAATTTCAATTCAACGTTTTAGCTTTTTCGTATTCCTTTAATATGTCACTACGTTTAAATAGGTTGACTTGGGACAATTTTTTCGTGGTTTTTGTATTAGATCCATCGTCCATTTATTTGTAAGTCAATGATAGATATGCAATCGCACTAACGCGGGAAAAATAATATGGCTCCACCGTCTATTCGGAAAAGGCACAAAACTAAAACCGAAACTTTTTGATTTTAGCAGTGACAGTGCCTGTCAGATCTTTGTCACTTATAGCTCGAATGCCCTACAACTGTTATGTATAGGCGTGTTGCTTACTACCAGGTGCACGACTTGTTCGTCCCGTCACTTGATATTATACAAAATAATAAAATAACATCTGTATTTTGTTATTTTTCGCGTTGTAGTGTAATGGCTTTTTGTGGTTTTTGAAGTTAGTTTAATTTTTTTTCTCATATAATTTTATTATTTGTTACATACTTCCTTTTCTTCTTTTATCATCTCTTATAATATATTTTATGGACCGAGATTTCTGAATTTTCATTTCGCTAAGGCTAGGCTACTACAAGGATTAAATCGTCGGAAGAAGCTAATTCTACATTGCACATTGTGGTTCTTTTCTTCAAGCAACAAAAAAAAACATTCAAGAACAAACTTTTCAAAAACACAAACACATTTTCTCGTCAAAGTGTAGTGTAGAGTCAGCATTGGAGTAGTAAAGTACAGTGTACACAAAAAGGTGTCTGTCGCAGACACGTCGTTGCACCGAGTGAAGAGAGCTCTCACAATTATAGCGTCAGCAAATAATAAATGAAATTTTTATTTTTCGTACCAATGGTATAACAAAACCATATGTATCGAGTTCTTAGGTTTTCGCGATTGTTACACATAGGAAATGAAACTGTTTTTCCGGATTTAATTCGCGTATATTTGTTTTTTCAAACAAACCGACGTTTCGGGCCCTTTACAGGTCCCATGGTCACGGTAGACTGAGGTGGTACAGTCAGTAAAACCATATGTGTTCGTACGTTAAAAATGCATTTATCGCATGAAAGTCATACAATTAAAACAAAGTATATGAAACAATATATCGCACTGTTAATAGAATAGTGTATTAACACAAAAAGTGAATTTATTCAGAATAGCTGAAAAACTAATTACTCAGTTCCCGTGAAAGATTATTGTAATTTATGTACAGGTTAAAGTTTATTAGACATCTACATAACTCCTATTTGCTAATTATAAGTATATTTGAAAATAAAAGTAAAAATAATTTCATATTTTTGAGTAAGAACTGATTTATCCAGAACTAGTTCACAAAACGTTTGTCTCATTCTGGGTTAAGTCGACATATTTTCATGGTTTCTTACGACAATTTTATTGACGTGTACAGAACCAAATTTTAAATCTTGTAATCTTGAATTTCACGTATTTTCAGTTATATTTATATATATTTGTGAAATTTTGTAACCCTCCTATTTACATCTACTTTTACAATATAGATTTAAATATAAATAATATAATAATATAAAAAAGCGATCGACGGACTAGATTGGATGTGAGAACGGAGTCTGTTCCACAACTGCACTACTCGAGAAGAAAAAGAGTTAAAAAGAAATTTGTATTGCAGCTGCGATGTTTGAGCATCTTAGTGATGCAAGGACGTCTTGAGCGGACGTCTTGTGTTATGTAATGACTAAATAATAAAAATGTGAGATCCCTACCCAAATTTATGTATCATATTCATTATTTATTGATAATATATTATTATTACACCAACGTACATTACATCGCTGGTGGAGGGTACGTCTAGTGGCTGCTACAACTTCTAATGAGGCAGCTCGTTAATTCCACGCAAACATAGTTCAAATTCCGCTACTAATTTGATGCTAGCTCTTGTTGCTAGAAATAACTGCCTAATATTAAGTTAGAAATAGATTTTACAAGGCATTAAACAGAGATAGTAGAGGATGACTTCCGTCTTGTTGATGTCATGACAATTAGATAATAACAAACTAAATATTATGTACTGAGACGTAAGTTCTAATATTGAATGGATAATAGTTAAAATGAAGTTATTTTGACAGATGGTTGTAGGTCACGGAAGAAAAAAATGGACGTGACCCATTGACTTACAAATAAATGGGCGACGGGTCTAATACAAAAACCAAGACAAAAATGTCCCAAGTCAACCTATTTAAACGTAGTGACATGTAAAGGAATATGAAAAAGCTAAAACGTTGAATTTAAATTGTAATGTCACCGCAGTACTGTCTAATTTTGCTTGCTTCGCTGCCAGTCGAACAAACGAAGACTAAAGCGTGAATGACGCTCTGTATACGATTTTAACGCCCTATAAGTTCGGACACTTTTTAGCGCGGACCCGACGTCCATATAATTGTAAGACAATGACGTGACCTAAGACTCGATTACTATCAGAACCGATTACGCCAAAACTCACACATTCTCAACTTGAAACACTACAAAATCTTAATATTGATTGGTCGTAGTTTCAAATTTAAAAAGAAATAACAAATTCTGGATTGTTAATATAATTTTAACTTTACCCTGTTGGCATATCGTTGAAAGTTCATTAATATCAATACCTGTTATTGCAAGTTACGATGTTTTGATATTATATTGAAATTCCATTCAATGTGCTGCCATCTAGCGGTTCATTGCTGAACGATGACGAATAGGAGTTATTAATAAAGAGTTATTAACAATTATGGAAAGAGAACAGATAAATATATTATACCAACAATTTATAATAAAATAGATTGGCTGAGAGATAGAAGCAAAATTAGTAAAAAAGTATTGAAAAACAGATTAAAAAATTATTTGCTAAACAATGTAGTAGTATAATTTAGGTAAATTTTTATATAATTATGCATCATGTTAAGTTGTATTGTGTAGCTTAATTTTAAGTGTAATAGATATACGAATAGGATTAATGAGCGTTGTCTTGCCAACAACCTGATGTCCAGGTTGGCAAGGTCTATAGTATAGGAACAAGCTGTATATCTATGGATAAATAAATAAATTAAAAAAAAAAATAATTTAGTTCTCTAAACAAGAAGCGACCATATTGCAGGGGTATAAGCTTTACTTTCGTTTCTTGTAACAAAAAAACAAACAATAAAAACAGAAATGTGAAAGTACCACCACGGGTAATCTTTTCGGTGCTGCTATCATTTTTGCACTCCAAAACAGCACAGTAAGGGCGCGTTAAAATTAACCCCTGTTAGCGCGGCGGCCGCGCAACAGTCCCGCTAGGTTGCAGTCACGGTTAGTGAGGTGTACGTGTTAATTTTTTAAATAAACCACGATGGATGAAAATCGAAATGAAGAATTTATGGATGTAAAACAACATCCTGCAATATGGGATGGCAGTTTTGTCATTTTATCCAACCGACTGGATAAAAAAAGGCACTGGAAAATTTATTGACAATTTTGAAACTGAAACTGAAAAAAAAAAACATAGCAGGTGAGTAATTTTTAATGCCTATATGTGAAGTGTGTGCCCCAAGAAATTTGGTAAAAGTATCAGAATCCATCGCGAAAAGATCGAAATATCACTAAAAATTTGGTCGCACTTCAGCAGCGCGAAGGTCGCGCGGCCGCAGCGCTTCTAACAGCGACTAATTTGAACGCGCTTTTAAGCATTTTTCATGGATTTCAGAGAATTTGTACGACAGAATGACACAACCATACCATACAAACAAAAATGGCGGACAGAGCTCAATAGGTCTTTCGAGACCTATACTTGTCACGCGTCAGACGCTATCTAACCATCTCTACTGTATTTATTGTTCTGTGGTTTTAGTGTTGTTACAAGTCTACTTTAAATAATATCACTATAGTACTAGTTCATTGCTACAACTTAATTATAATATTAATTTCACCAGCATTTTAATTCCTCCAAACCGGAATACAGTAATCCTCACATTACTGCTTGGCCGTAGAAATAGGTAATGTGGCAATACTTCTTTGGACGAACACTTTTTCACGGAGTTCGACTGATACTGAAGCTAGAATGGGAATTTGATAATTTAAATTTCCATCTACCTGTCACCCCTCAAAGTCTAAATAAAATGAAATAAATTCAGGTGTGGCATTCCGAGCTGCAGTCCCGTCATTTTTCGCTTTTAATATCTTCGCAACTAGACTTCTTTTTCCAACCCTCCCATCTAATAATTTGCGCCAAGCCAACCGTCACTTTTAATCTCAATATTGAGATGAGGACAATATGAAACTACGCCATTCACCGTCTCTTTCACACCTATTGCTATTCTTACACACCTCTCTTTCCCTCTGACGAATGATACTATCTATTAGACCGACTTTCGTATTGTAAAGGGAACTTGGGACGGTGTTACAGGATACTTGGAAATTTCATACGAGTTTAGGTGTCATTGTCAACCGAGCGGTTAGTTCTGAACAGGGATTTTACGTAAATTTTATGGCGCTACTGTAGTACAGTCAGCATCTTAATAAAAATAAACCTATAAGGTTTTGAAACCCCGATGTAAAAAAAGGGAAGTTATAAGTTTGGAGCTTTTGTCTGTATGTTTGTTGTGGCAGTTTTCAAATGGATGAACAGCCCCCGTAGCATGGCTACGCATGATAGTCGCCACGAGCGCGATAAAATTGAAATAAGCGCGCGCTATTGGCTATCTAAATTAGATCTGATTGAGACAATCGCGAAAAATAGAAAGTCATCGTATCATTCGTAGTCATGCTACGGGGGCAGATCCCAAAGCTCTTTTTTTTTCAAGTTTAATTGAATCACAATGGCTCTTACCTATGTTTGTTGAACACCTTTTTATATTTAATTTTTTTTATTATATAACAAGTCGTGTGCGTTGTGGAAAAGTGGAAGTACTTTACTGCCTTACCTATATCTGCCGCTAAGCATGTGAGCATTACTGCATTCCTGTTTGGAAGGGTGCGGGGGCTGGTGAAATGACATGCATATGGGACTTGTCAACTTATGTCTCAGGTAGGCGGGCACAGTGGCAGTGTCCCTCAGATGTTTGCAATTTAAAGCTCTGAGTGGCACTGCAACTGTCTTGGATAGGCTTACCACCAGGCGCACGTCCCCATTACTTGTATTACAAAAAAAGACATCACTATACAATAAACACGGCAACATTTTTTGAAACAAAATTAGAAGTTATGCCTTCATCTTTACTTAAAAATTGGACTATAGTTGGCAAACTACTTATTTCCTATGTTGGAAATCTAACTTTTGCTTCAAACGGAGCTTGCACCACTATACCGCTTTAAATAAAGTCAATTTTTGTTTACTTATATCACTAAATTTGATATTGAAGGAAAACATCGCAATTGAAACTATATGCCGAGAAAGGTTCATATTCTCTTTCAGGATGAGTGAGATCCCCAACAAACAACAGAATAGTGATGTATAGCTCGATATTAGTCAAAGATATTACTCGTAGAGAAGGGAAACGTATCGATATTTATCGATGTCATCAGCGAAATTAGAGAGCGTGTATTGATTTGTTGATACAGATGGGTACACGGGTTAGCTAGAGTTTATATTTACGTATATGTAACTTTATACAGGATACTTTTTTAATAAATTTGTTTTTCATGTCATTTGACGGGGTGAATAGTTGTGGGCATGGTGATAAGTGACACGCGTATAACTTATTTATTGCAAATTTATAACGTTTTTTGTATCTTGAGTATGATCAGTAGTTTTTGGTTTGAAGCCAACAAGAGTCTAGTGTAGACAAGTCAAAACCCATCACTTTTTAAAAAAATCTACGGATTACGTCTTTGCGGCGACATGGACTCTCGGATCCTAAAATATCTTCCACTGATATTTACTGGTTCTGCTTCTTTGGCAAATTGATTACGAAAAGAATTAACCTTTTGATCTATATATATATATGTGTCCGGGAATTTCACAAGACGCCACCAACGCCATCTAGTATTTTAATAGCAGTTGAGCTCCTTGTGAAAGAGTTCGTCCAGCGTAGTACTGCCACCTTACTTATTTCTGCCTCCAAGTAGTAACGTGAGCTTAACTGCGTTCCAGTTTAGAAGGGTAAGGGTGCTGGTGAAATTGCAGGTACATGGGGCTTTTTAACTTATGCCTCAAGGTGACGGGCGCAATGGCAGTGACCCTCAGATTTTTACAAGTTAAAGCTCTGAGTGGCACTGTAACTGTTATGGATAGGCGTGTTGCTTATCACCAGGCGCACGACCTGTCCGTCCCGTCGTTTTAACTGAATATGGTAAGATTATGTTCACGGAAACAAACTAACATAAACGTGTAAACCTACAGTAAGGGCGCGTACATATTATGTCGTGATGACAGATAGTCGTGCACATTGACTTACAATTATATGGACGTCGGGTTCGCGCTAAAAAGTGTCCGAACTTATAGGGCGTTAAAATCGTATACAGAGCGTCATTCACGCTTTAGTCTTCGCTTGTTCGACTGACAGCGAAGCAAGCAAAATTAGACAGTACTGCGATGACATTACAATTTAAATTCAACGTTTTAGCTTTTTCATATTCCTTTACATGTCACTACGTTTAAATAGGTTGACTTGGGACATTTTTTTCGTGGTTTTTGTATTAGTCCTGTCGTCCATTTATTTGTAAGTCAATGGTCGTGCAGTTTAAAGTGTCGTGGCTTCTATATTTAAATGACGTTATTCACATATAGTATAACACGATTAACTGTCGTTCACACGACGACAGACTGTCGAAACAATGGAAAGAGCTAGGACGACAGTCACAATAAAAATTTGACGACAGATAATCGCAGCTACTAATGGTCGTCACGTTTTACTTATCGTTGCCTGTACGTGCACCGATTAATTGTCGTCACGGTCACGTGCCCACGAGAACAGCTATACACGACAGTCGTTCAAGGAATAAAACAAAACGTCCACGACACAGTTAGGACAGATAGTCATGATATGGGAACAGGCTAGATGCGACAGTCGTTCAACGATAAATAAAACGTTACGACATAATGGGAACGTGCCCTTACGTACATTTATGAATGTATAGCTGCAATACCTCTTGTTAACAGTGAAGGGAAATATCGTGATAAAATTTGTATGTGGAAGAAAGTGTGAGTATAAAACTGACGGCTGATAGGGGAGAGTGGAAGAAAAATACATGTTGTGCCGATCCCACGTAGCGTGGGATAAGGACAGAAAGAAGAAGGAGATTTAATTCTAAAGTTGGTAATCTTTATGCGGTACTGACTTTGTTGAATTAGTAAGAAATTAATCGGCAGTCGGTATTTCACGAAGCACCTAGAAGTTGAAGAAAAAAACGATCTGACGAGTAAATAAATAATTCAAAACCAGAATTCAGAAAAAGCGTTTAGCTCGCCCATGACTCGTACGATGGACCAAGATCATTAAGTCAATTCTTTTTGTTTTAAGTAAAAGAAGTGTTACCGATGCTGCCATTATGTCTTTACGAAGTTTCACGGCACGTCGTGGATGCCCATTTTAAATCTGGTCAGATAACGGGACAACATTTGTTGGCGCCTCCAAGTTCCTACGACAACTTTACGGCCCAGCGGTTCAAGATTTGTGGTTAATCAGAATGTGGAATGGAGATGCATGCCACCTGCAGCGTTTTCGACGGGTGGAGCACGGGAACGGCTAGTACGCTCAGTACAAGCTGCATTAAAAGGGACATTGTCCGAGGGAACTGCTAAATCAAAATCAAAAAAATCAAAAATCATTTATTCTCAGACAACTACAGTCCATATTTTACAGTTATAATATTAGCTTAGATAATTCAATAGGTTTACACTCATTAAAATAAACAAAAGGCAACTTAAAAACATAGAATAATTAAACAAATTAAATTAAATATCAAATAAATCATCGACATGGTTTTAAATGCAGTTTCATGCAATGTTGCATGATCGGGCAATCCACTCTACCAGTCACAACGCGCAGAATCTCATTCGTGCCGCAACGGATACGACTTATTAACGAGGCAGCTCTCTTTCTAAGGATAGCATGGACGGGGCAGAATCTCAGCCAGAAGAAAAAGAAGCATTGACCCCGTTTCATTTTTTGATTGGTTGTCATCCATTGCCAACAATTTTGCTACAGGAGAGCTGCAGGACTTATATGTACGTGCTTCATGGCGGAAAGCGGTTCTCTTAGCACAAAGAAGGCTTAAGGAATATCTCCCGACACTCACTCCTCGGCGCAGTTCCA
Source organism: Hyposmocoma kahamanoa (assembly GCF_003589595.1). Lineage (NCBI taxonomy): Eukaryota > Metazoa > Arthropoda > Insecta > Lepidoptera > Cosmopterigidae > Hyposmocoma > Hyposmocoma kahamanoa. The sequence continues at coordinate 10,973,029 of NW_020653993.1, forward strand.
GCGAAATGACCACCTCACTCGCTGTCGGTGACCTCGTGCTCATTGTCAATGCCACACTCATTGTAATAGAAAGGATAAGTCGTTTCAAGAGATAACATTCATCGGTGCAAATAACATTTCTTCATCTATAATGGGATTTGTCTACTTATGTCTCAGGGTAACGGGACGGAATGTTAATGTCATGGCTGTCTTTCGCCGTACACAATAATATTTTTAAAACAATTTTTCACATCGATGTGTTTAATATACGGGCACATTATAAAAATATCCGTCGAACAATTTAGCTGAGTCCTGAGTTTTGAAACACTCCCAAAATATGACCAAAACTTTTTGGTATTAAAAAGTTTGCAGCGAACGCTCTTACCAGTAGGTAGTAACGTGTTTTGAATTCGAGTTTTTGATTTACTGCTTACGAGAAACGAGTGATAATTACATTAATTGTGTTAGTGTCATTGACTTACAAATAAATGGACGATGGGTCTAATACAAAAACCACGAAAAAAATGTCCCAAGTCTACCTATTTGAACGTAGTGACATGTAAAGGAATATGAAAAAGCTAAAACGTTGAATTTAAATTGTAATGTCATCGCAGTACTGTCTAATTTTGCTTGCTTCGCTGTCAGTCGAACAAACGAAGACTAAAGCGTGAATGACGCTCTGTATACGATTTTAACGCCCTATAAGTTCGGACACTTTTTAGCGCGGACCCGACGTCCATATAATTGTAAGTCAATGGTTAGTGTCATTTGTTTGCTCATATTTGTACTATGTTCTCTTTAATCATTTAGGGTTTGGGAGTTCTTTATATTATATGATGTAAAATTTTAAGTTCATTGAAAGTCATGGTGTTTGACCATCATGATATTCAATTATTTTGTGAAATTACTCCACAAGTTTACTTACTTACTTAGAAAACTTCGATCCGGCTGTATTCGAACCAACGTCTTCCAGCAAACCGTGTCAGATGCTATGCCAACTAAGCAATGGAACAAACTAGCGGACATTACGAATTTTTCTTTGTGCTTGTGATTTTTGTTTTTGGTTTTTAACTACTTTTTTGCGGTAGCGCCATCTATGATGAATTTATTTCTCTCCAGACAGGTACCTTTACAGCTATCAACAGCTGACTAGAGCCACGATGGTTGTCCACCATGATATTCAATTCAACTGCCTCCGTGGCCAAATAGTTACCATGTCGGAATGCCACATAGAGGTCTTAGGTTCGATTCCCGGGCCGGGAGAAATTTTGTATGGCCTACATTTATTTCTCTCATGAGTTTGGGTGTAATTCGTGGTTGTGTATGTGCGTCTCCATGGCACCCGCGACACAGGGTTTCCCTAGTGCGGGGCTAGGTTGAGTGTTTGCGTTATTATTATTTTTAATTATTTTTGTGAAATTACTCCACTGGTTTGTTATAATTATTAATATGTTTGCTAAAAGATCGAACACTTAGAAAAAATCCTTTGATCCGGCTGGATTCGAACCAACGTCTTCCAGCAAACCGTGCCTGATGATATGCCAATTGCCAACTAAGCATAATGATATGATGTTAACTTTAGAGTACGTGCACATGGCATATTTTATACGCTCAGAAATACGCATTTTCGACGCCACTCATTCATGTCGTTTTTTAATTTGTTAATTTTTTTTACTAATACAGGTTAGTTAATAATTAGTCAAGCAATTCGGAGTTAATTTAGCGTTTTTGGGAATTTCGTGAACATTATTTGACAAAGTTATCCATTTATTAAATTTTGATTTAATATATGTTAAACTGGCACAATTATTAAATACTCCGCTATGTCCAATTCTTATTTTTTAAAATATAAAAGTTACTATTTACATTTTCAATTTTATTTTGTTCTGCTAGATTAGTGTTTTTATATTCAGCAATAAATGAACAATTTGCCAGCTAATGAAATAATGACAAGTAAACACAGACAAAACTTTAAATAAACTCACAAGAAAGTCACTTTTAATGTCACTGAAAACAAATAGTAGTACCTCTATTAAAATCCGTATCTGGCATTAACACAGCTTTAATATGTATTCAGCGATTTCCATGTGTTTGTTTTTTAATGTATGTTCGTGCTAGCTTTGAACGCAATTCTTTTTCACCCCTGAGGTTTGGGGATTATACAGGGTGAACAATTTTGAGGGATGGTTTTTACTTAATTCTCAAGGATTAACGTTTTGGCCCTTTGTCTTTGGTTTTTAAATGTTTTTTTCCTTTTTGATCAGCTTTATTTTATCACTTATATGTTACTTTATATATAAGACTGTTCAGCATGGGTCTCCTCTAGGGGAAAAGCATAGATCATCTTCGGATTTCAAAGCTTCTCCGACATGAAGGTTTCATCACTATATTATATTCTTAACCATTAATGTCAGTACGTAACTTAGAAATTAAAATCATAATATGATATTTTTATGACACTAAGTGAAGGGACGAACAAGTCGTGCGCCTGTTGGTAAGCGACACGCCTGTCCATAACAGTTGCAACGCCACTCAGAGATTTAAATCGTAAAGATCTGAGGGACATTGCCACTGTGGCCGTCACTATGAAACATAAGTTGACAAGTCCCATGTGCCTGTAATTTCACCAGCATTGTTGCTTGACAGCGGTAATCGATTTTTATTTTTTTTATTCACAAGTAAAAAGTTTACAAAATCTTTATTGACACACAAAAACAGCGAATAAAAACCATTAAAAGACTTA
>NW_020653993.1:11045750-11070571 GCF_003589595.1 Hyposmocoma kahamanoa
GAGGCGGTGGCCTCCTTTTGCGCAGAGGTTATGTCGCAAAAGGAGGCCGCGGAGCGGGTGCGCGAGGGTGCGGCGGACGGCGCAGACGTACGGGGAGAAGGCGAAAGCAGTTCGCTGCTGGCCTGATCCCCTAGTGAGACCAGCGGGCTCTGGACAGGGACTCCGGAGCCTGCATTGCACGGCCTCACTCGTCTGGGGGGCGGGTCGGAGGACAACCGACTCGCCCCCCTGTTGGCGCGGGAGCCCTGGCGTAAGCTAGGGCGGCCGTGTGGCGTCGTGGTGAATGTTCACTGATCCCACGGCGCCGACTCAACCGGCGAGAGGGAAACCCGGGGGGGTTTTAGTGGGGTAGGCCCTCCAGTCTGGAGGGAGAGTCCCCACAGAGGGAGACTCGGTACATAGGTACCGCAGAAATGGTACATAGGTACCGCATATAACAAAGGTTATTTCAATATACCTGGAACACCTTATTTTTTAACACGTTCATCGCCGTGGTGCGTCGAAATGACCGGCACGACACACCTACCTTTGCGATGCTAGTTCACGCAGCTGGTGGCTAACGCTACAAATACAGCCGCATAACCAGCTGCCACTTGGTTTTTAGGATTTTTAATGGTATACACACTTTTCTATAATTAGAGGAAAAAAATATATATTTGGAATCAAAAAAGTTATTTTAATTTCAAATTAAATTCAAAAGTTACAAACTGAGCAAAAAAATGGTTAATGTGAAATGTCAATGTCAAATGAAAGACGTTTATGTAAACATCGATCGAGCGTTACGTGTACTTATTGCGATTATGCCGCGCCGGGCTCAAATGCCCGGCACTAATAATAATCCCAAAGTAGTGCCAAATAATCGCGAAAAAACTTATATGAGACCCCGGACTTGTATATTAAACCGGACCGCGCACTAAGTTAATAAAACGAGCCGAGTGAGAGGCTTCAAAGTAGTAATGCGTCTCTTTCTAATAGGTTGATTCATGTCTCAGCCAGCCATTTTGTTTGTAACTTTTTAATTTTTACAGAAAATGTGGCCGCTTATGGATGACCAAAACTACTAATATTATTTCATAACACAAATTAGTATACTTATTTGGCATGCTACTTCATAATAGAAGGTTTTATTGTTGATATATTTAATTTAAAAAAGTTAATAGACTAGACACTACCTAAGATGATTTTATTTAACGTTGGCAATTTGTTAGACAAGGACAGACCACTGCTTCGAGCTATCTCACGTGTCTCGGTTTTTTACTTTTACTTACAATAGCCTTAACACAACCCAATAAGGTGTAAATTTGTAATATTGGTATATCGAAGTGCGCGATCCAGTTTATGAAATATATAAATCCGTGTATGAGACTAAATACAGTCATATAAACCAATGTAATTTTTGGAACATTATTGAAAATTCTTGCCAGTGACTAAGGTGTAAAAATTATGTTGATAACCTGGAAATAAAACTAAAATAATAATGTGACATGACAACTCTACCCTCCAAGCGAAATGTAGCATTGATGCGCCGAACAGCAGATATATTATAGAAACCATATTTACATTTACGTTCTGTGTACCGTTTAGGTTCTCGGGTTTCTCTCAGAGAAAAGTTTAAGGAGACTGGTATTATGACTGTAGCATCACAGTACATTTACTCAAATATTTTATAGGCCCGTAAAAATATACATAATTTCATTAAGAAAGAAGATATTCATAATATTAATCTTAAAGCTAAGTCCAAACTCATGGACCACGATTTCGTTTATTTTATTTTATTTATTTATTATCAGGTTTCAAAAGACTCATAAACACATACCTTATAAACTAACATACATAATAATGTAACAAAAATTATTTATTTACCCGCGACATGTAACGCAACGTGGGTGTCCGATAGCTGTTCTCGGAAACTCCGGAACCAGATAGATTCTCTTCAGCTTTTAGCTCTTCAGCCACAAGTCCTCCTTCATGGAGGTCGACAGATGTTGAGTTGGTACTCTCACCACAAATTAATTAAACCCGACCTCGACTCTTAAGCTCGACTCTCAGGGCAGCTTTGGCTTTCACCCGTATGTACTCCACAATATCTATAGGAACGATATTGATTTTTTCCAGCTATTTTCTCTTTATAGCATAGTCTTAGACTCTCAACTAACATGGAAACCACAGGTTAATTCAGTACGCAAAGGTGAATCGATTTCTATTTGCTTTATACCGTCTAACGCATATTTGTGATCAGAGGACTGCCTTAATGGCCTGCCATGCATTCGTTTGCTTAAGCTTGCGGTATGGCCTCATCATCTGGGGGAACTGCGTACAGCTATATCGTGCATTTCTTATCCAGAAAAAGTGTGTCAGAGCTATATGTAGAGTAGGTCGGCTCGAATCTTATAGACCGCTTTTTAAAAAGCTAAGAATTCTAACTCTCCCCGCTATGCACGTATTCGAAGTATGTATATTTGTTAAAAAAAATTTGGCCCTATTTACTAAGAAACCTGAAGTATGTACTTTTTAACTCGACATCATAACCGCTTGCCTGGCCCTGTCATAACACTACTTGCTTTTCTAGGAATTGCTATAATATGTCCATAAAGATAATGCTTTGCCTGCAGCGATCGCACACTTACCCTTAAACATATTTAAAAAGAAATTATTTGACTTGTTATGTGATCTGTGTATTTATGATATCAAAGATTATTTAAAATGAAAAGAAATTGACACAACCTTTCTTTTTTTTTTTAAATAATTTATCTAATGTAATTAAATCACTACAAGGACTTACTTATAAATCACAAATGACAAAATGGCTTTTGACACATTGCTTTTAAAGTAATAAAGAATGTTTAGTAGTTACAAATACCAATTGATATTAATTCGAAATGTAAATTGTTTTGTAATTGTAGAGACAAATGGAAATACCATTATCATTTGCACACCTGCGTGTAGGTTGAATACAATGTACATACGCCAGCACATCAAGCTACACATTGACGTATCTTGTTTCGTTGCACTGGTGGCGATTTTCGAAAAAAAAAATGTAGTCTGGTGTGCCGATAATTATTGATATAAGGTCGATCACTCAAAAAAAATTTCTTCGATCCGGCCGGATGCGAACCGACATCTTCAAGCATACCTTGCCGGACGCTATACCATCTGAGCCACGGAACGAACCAGCAGCCCTCATGAATTTTTCTATGTGCTCGCGTCGTATCTTTGTATATGGTTTTTCAACGACTTTTTAGCCGTGGCGCCATCTATGAGAAATCTATGATATTTCGTCACCCAGTTAGATACCTTTACAGCTACCAGCCCTGGCTAGAGATGTCGCTATTCATTGCATTTAAATTTCTATTGAATTGATATTCAATTATTTTTATGTCAAAGAGTATGTGTTACATAAAGATTTATAGAGAGACAACATGAGTCTAGATTCCACACAATTATGATTCAAAGTGCTATGTGTCTATAGCATTTAAGTTTATTTAAAAAGTGTTTCTTGCTCGTTCGTCTCAAGCAGGTCAGCGTAGTGAACGAGTCACATAAAACTGACGTTGCCAAGTGTAAAAATTTATAAATGATTATTTGACTTCGAAGGCGGGAGTTGTCTTGCTTGTCTTTTTATACTATGGCATTACCTCGACACTCATGCGCGCGACGCGGTTCGGTCACGCTCGTTCCTGCAGAGATAAATCGCGTGACGTCATTTTTGAAAGTAATTTGACAGCTCAAAGGCGACATTATCATTTGTCACTGTGTTCATGGTAAGCCTGCAGATGAATTAAATATGTTGGAAAAGATATATCTCTGTGAGCCTATGCACGCAGCGTGTTTTATACGCGCCGTAGAACGCGCCGTAAAAGCTCAAAAAAGTGGATTGTTGCGTTTGTATCGATACAGACGCGCGCGAGAAACGCGGTCGAATCTCGTTTGTATCGCGTTTTACGCGCGTTTGTGTGTGTATACATATACCCCACTGAAGTTTACACTTCGAATTTCATGTAGTAGTTTAGTTTCAAAAAGTAATGGAAATTAACAAAAAAAACAAAAATGAAAGCTATCTCATGATTATATACGCGATTATTTTGCTACTTTGCAGTTCAAAAATGGTAGTTGCACCATTCATGAATCCATATTCCTTTTTTTTAATATCAAGTGACGGGACGAACAAGTCGTGCGCCTGATGGTAAGCTACACGCCTGTCCATAACAGTTGCAGTGCCACTCAGAGCTTTAAATCGCAAAGATCTGAGGAGCACTGCCACTGCGCCCGTCACCGTGAGACATAAGTTGAAAAGTCCCATGTGCCTGTAATTTCACCAGCACCCTTACCCTTCGGAACCGGAACACAGTAATGCTGATATTACTGTTTGGCGGCAGAAATAGGTAAGGTGGCAGTGCTACCCTGGACGAACTCTTTCACAAGGCGCTGCTACTAAAATCGTTCGTCGTGTCATAGTCTTACAACTGTTGCGACTAGATGGCAGCACATTGAATGAAATTTCAACATAAAATCAAAACTTCGTAATTCGTAATTCGTTTAATTCAAAGAATTTATAACATTCTTCTAATTAGAAACTACGACCAATCATTATCAAGATTTTGGCGATTTGGTTTTTGGCGACAGCGGTTCTGTTAGTAACGTCTATATAACCTCAAATGGCTTTGGTTGATCCCGCATAACAAGGAAAGTGTTGATTCAATCACTTTATATACGATGTGAAAATACGATTCCTAAAATTTTGTAGGACTAGAGTTCCTTGTGAAAGATTTTGTCCAGAGTAGTACTGTACTGTCACCTTTGTTCTGGTATATATTATAATGTGTACCGGTTTTGAAGAGTAAAGGTGCAGGTGAAATTACAGGCACATGGGGCTTTTATTTATTTATTTATTTATTTTACCTCTTACAACTATCATTACAGGTATAACCTAATACAATAGTGTAGTTACTAATAAGATATTTACGTACATGTTAACTATAACAAACTTCCCTTGATATTCTACAATATACGGCCTGTGCGAATTCATTCAGAGTACAATCGAACAAATCAATGTCGTGTGATACCTCGTTGAGGGCACGCAGCGCCCGCATATGGGGCGCGTTGTGCAGCAGATTGGTGCGCGCGCGCTGTACCCACATCAGCGGCGGCCGCCGGCGTCGCCCTACGTACCCGTAAGGTACATACAGCTGAACTGTGTTTAGAACACATGGGTAGTGTATCTTACCACGCAGTACTTTTAATAAGTAAGTGGCGAGAGCTACTTCTCTTCTTACTTCCAGTCTATAATAGCCTAACATGCCGAGTACAAATAGGGTAGGATATAGCAGTGGATAACCTGGGTACACACCATACTGTTTTAAATATAGGTATCTAACGAACTTGTTCTGGATGCGTTCTATCATTAATTTGTATTTGGCTTCGTGTGGCGACCAAATTACAGCGTTGCATTCGAGATGACTTTTTACTAGGGCCTCGTATAATGCTCTCAAAGCGCTTATATTCGTGAATTTATTTGCCAGACTTGTCAACTTATGTCTCAAGGTGACGGGCGCTGTGGCAGTGCCCCTCAGATCTTTACGATTTAAAGCTCTGAGTGGCACTGCAAGTGTTATGGACAGGCGTGTAGCTTATCATCAGGTGAACGACTTGCTCGTCCCGTCACTAGATATAATGATGAAAAAAATTCACGATAGAAAAAACACAAACTTACCTCGAAATTTTACAAGAAAACCGTTGTATTCAGTAGGTACTTTACGTATACCAATTTTTTTTATATCAACTAAACTAAATAGAACACGTATACTCTATGTTATACATTTTTCAAATAGCATTAATTTCGTTCGTGAAAAAAATGAACTCTGAAATAAAGTCGGTGTCCCCGCCTCTCGAGCTGAGCAAAATGAACCGTATTACTACGGGAAAAATTTCAATTCGTGCTGAGGTAGTAATAAAAGAATGAATGAAATATTCTTTATAGCGCATTAAAATTACAATGACAACAGAACAGTAATGTAAGTATAATTTGTATGTACGTAAATAGTATTTTCTCAAACATTCTCGGAAATGTTTGCCTTACTTTCAAAAAAGGAACACGGAAATTGCCAAAGCCTACAAAGTATGTATGTAACCAGAAATAAAAAAACTATTCTGCCATATCATTACTGTGACAACTGCGCTCCGATTGGCCAGCCCGAATTCGAAACAATTGACGGGTGTCGTCAATTGTTTCACTTCAAATCGATCAGTTAACTTGAGCTTTGCTATAATGGACGAAAATTGCAAAATTATATATTTAATTACCGATGAAATTTGATTCCGTTTTTGTAATTAGATGTTTTGCTGTTTTTCCCACACACACGTCGTACATATAGGACAGTTGATAGCGCTGTCTATATTTCAGTGCAAACGAGAGTCGATATTTATAAGTGATGAGTTACCATGAATGTATGGCCCTTATTTCGTCTCTATTTCTGGTTATATACTTGATGGCTTAGAATAATAACGCATAGAAACCTAGTCCGCACACGCTAAGTGAGGCAAATTGAAGCGCGCCAAAAGGGCCTACACGAGCGGGCGGGCCGTCAGTGCTCAAGGTCAACTTGCACTGCGAACAGATCAAGAATTTTAGCTAAAAATGACGAAATGTGCGGTAGATGAGTGTAAAAATACGTCAGACAAACATAAAATAGATACTAACATCACATTCCACAAGGAAGTAACGCGTTTCAACTTGTATTTTTATATAAATATTCACTAAAACCGAAAATTAACCTACTACTAAAACTAGCCTACATGAATTTGATTTTTGCCTCACTTGTGACAGTTCGTTTGATATGAAACTATCATTCTATGCGTTATTATTCTAAGCTTGATGGTATGAAAATCCATTACTATCCACTTCTCCAAACTTTAAAATCTATCTACCAATACTGAACTATGTAAACAGACTAAAGAAAAACTCATACAGGCAACTGCCAAGGTTCGTAATTGCATCGAAATTTAATCGTACTAATTTTTAAGTGGTAGAATAAACGACAATGCTTTGATATTCTTATCTGTTTTTGGCCTTTTTTCTATGTCAAACATTTTTTACTTTTTCTGTTATATATTTTCTTCTCTTTGGAAAATAAGCCTCGGCGTGGTCGGGGATTGCTTGACTCGTATTAATACAAGGCCGAGCGCCAACTCATACTCGTCCGGCAATCCCTTCTCGGCCTCTGCAATAATGTTCTATAACTTCTATTATCTTTTTTTTCTTCCATGCTTGCCACCGTGGTAAATAGATTTACGAATCGGCATAAGGTACTTGCCGATTGTTGCCCAGGGTGCCCCATGCAATATGTTATGGTAATAATAGTGTTCATGTTGAGTTGAGCTTAGTTTAACGAGCGGAATCCCGCAGGACGCAATTATGACGTAATGTATAGGATTACCACCTCCACTGATTTTGTTATTCAACTAAGAAGAAAATGAATGCGGTATATACCCTTCTCCTGTAATTGCAGTTCCCTTCAGTAATCCATGCTACACTAATGACTGTAACTTAAGATAATGACAGATTATTTACATCACGACATAGGAAATAATAACAATAACGCCAAGGGAAGTGTACGTAAGTACGACAAGTACTGGGATTGGGATTGGGACTTGGGACTTGGGATTTAAGGCTCTGAGTGGCACAACAACTGCTATGAACAGCCTGTCGCTTACAAGCAAGCGCACAACTTGTTCGTCCCTTCACTTGATATCATAAAAAACGAACACACTCATAGCGCCGCACTAGGGAAATCCTGTATCGCGGGTGCCATGGAACACAACCATAAATTACACCTAATTTCACGAGAGATATTTAAAAAAAAATGTAAGTGCGCATTTCACCTCCATCTCAACTGATGGAAAGAAACGATGAGGTCGAAGATGGAGTATGCATATCTAAATAATGCACGTTCACTCTCGCCTTGACAAGGCCCAAGTTATTACGTTCAGGGAACAAGTTTGCAGGCAGGGAATTCCACCCCGTAGCCGTTTGCCATATAAATGTGAAAGCGTAACGCTTCGTGCGAATCTTTGGAATATCCACAATATAGGGGTGAAACCCAAGCCTACGCCTGGTCCCCCGGTGTTGGAAAGAGAACGGCGGTGTATTTCCATCACGCACTCCTCGTGATATATCCTATAAATACTGATAAGCAGGCACCTATACGGCGGTTTTCAAGGCTCTGCAGCTTCCGAGTCATCTATAAGCAATCTAGGCACGCTTGTCGATTGAATCCAAGGTGGCCAGTTGGCATGAGCCATCTCATAAGTGGCAGCAATACTCCTTGCACGACCGGACTTGTGCTCGGTATGTAGGCCATACAAATATTTCTCCCGACTCGGAAATCGAGTCCGGGACCTCTTCGTCGCAGTCCAACATGGTAACCATTTGGCCACGGATGCAGTTAAATACGTAAATGAAAAATAATAAATACATAAAATATACCCTCCTGCAATTGCAGTGCCCATTAAAAGTCCATTACAACACCAAGGAATATAAGTTATGATAATGACAGATTAACATCACGACATAGGAAATGAAATTCGAACGACGTCATTTTATATAGATTTTAAGACTTTCGTGGTTATTCACTAAATTATTATCACTAGTATCAGGTTTCTTACCACGGTATGACTTCTTTTTATTTTCCCGATATTTCGGAACGGTTGCACGCTCCATGGTCACGGGTTGATTGTAGTAGTCTACTAGTGATAACCATTTGACGTTATTTTACTTATTTTATCAACATTATAAGTTCGGCCTTTCGAAAATCTCATATTCATTTCTCAGACCTAGTGGTAAAAAAAGCGACACGCCTACCCGTAACAGTTGCAGTGCCACCAGAGCTTTGAATGGCAAAGACCTTAGGTGCACTGCCACTACACCCGCCACCCTGAGATACAAACTTGACAAGTCCCATGTGCCTGTAATTTCACCAGCGCCATTACCCTTCAAAACCGGAACGTAGTAATTGTCACATTACTGCTGGGCGGCAGGTATCTTGGCAGTGTTTCCTTGGACGATGGTGCGAACCGGTCCTACACATACGGTCTAGCGTGACGTAATGACGAGCGGCAGCAGCGCAACGGCTCTCGCCTTATCGACAGCAACAGACGACATTCGACCCTACTATATATTGTATTGTATTTTGTAAGCCAAGCTGTACAATTGAGATGGCGAATATACCAACTCGATAGTAATACAGTCCACTTTTATTTTACATCCCATTGGGACCCTAATAGATGAACTCTTTCACAAGGGGCGCAACTGCTTTTGAAAACAACTCAGTGATAAGCTCAGTACAGAGTACTAAAAAAACCGACCTCAAAAGTACGTGGAATTACATATAATTACCAAGTTTTATTGAAATCGGTTATCGGAAAGTGCGCAATCCCGGATTCATCCCCTAGTTCGCCACTGTACGGGACTTGACACAGGAGATAATGAAAATCGGTTCTCACTACGCAAAGTATATTGAGAGAGAAAAACGCCTTGAATTAAAGAATAGCAAAATCAACCATTAAAATAATTGCTCATTATACTAAAATAAATAATAAATAAATATAAATAAATAAATAACGCACACACTCAACATAGCCCCGCACTAGGGACACCCTGTGTCGCGGGTGCCATGGACACACACATAGACAACCACAAATTACACCCAAAGTCACGAGAGAAATAATTGTAGGCCATACAACTATTTCTCCCGGCCCGGGAATCGAACCTGGGATCTCTGCGTGGCAGTCCGGCATGGTATCCGTTCGGCTACGGAGGCAGTTAAATTTAGGCGCTATTTATAAAAATTAATCTTCATGCGTTAACAGCCACACTTAGAGGTGGATGATTTTCTTCAAAATTGAATGGGACTGCTATGGAGGTACCCTCTTTCCAACCAAAAAAGAATCATGAAAATTGGTTCACAAATACCGGCGTTATGTAACATACATACAGTCGAATTGTGAACCTCCTCCTTTTTTGAAGTCGTTTAATAAAATTTATAAAGTATTTAATAAACGACAATATCTACAAATTACCGCATCCAATGCCCTCTTATTCTGTAATCAATGTAACTAAAAAGCCCCATGGCCTCGTCGTCATTCACCGACCGTCACTTGCAGTCAAATTGTACTGCCTTTTAATAAGGTCCAATTTTGCACAAATTTCTTGCCATTGTTAAGAATTAGCAGCTTTACATCGTTAAACTAAAGAGTTGTAACCTTAAAATTTCGTTTTTTAGTCGACTTTTAACAAGAACTTCTGTTTTCAAGCACAAGTATGAACCATTGGTATAAAGTCTGTTTATGACTTAGTTTTACCACCAATGACAAAGTTCTGCAACTAGTTGGACAGAAGCGTAAACTTTTGCAGACCATCAAACAGCGAAAAGTTGCATATCTGGGTCATGCACTTAGGCATGACAGATACGAGCTTCTATAACTGATAATGATGGGAAAGGAAAACTGGTCGTAGGAAAACATCGTGGCTGAGGAACATACGAGAGTGGACTGTTCAGACTCGTCAGAAATAAAGATAAATATGCTAAGCTGACTGCCAACCTTCACTAGTTGGAGAGGAACTTTAAGAAGAAGAAGAAGAAGATGAATTAGTTTCACTACTGGTACCTCCGTATTTCGTTCCTCTCCTACCTTTTAAACGTCATTAAGCAAATTTTCAAAAGCAACATGCTGTCTATTCATCTCTTTATATCTTGAGGCTATTGAGAAAACCCTTGCCAATTAGTAGGAAGTTTTTTTTTTTTATACACGACAGGCAGATGAATCTATTGCACCTAATGTAAAATGGAAAATTGAATCCAAATGCAGTGTTGATACAATCACGGCCCTAGTTATCTCCACCCTGCATGCCTACAAGATTTCACGCCTCGTTTAAAGAACCCCGTATCGTAAGACGCAGGGTATGCGTGCCCTGGAAAGGTGTTCCATTTCTCAACTGTGTGACAGTGGAAGGTGCCACCAAACCATTTAGTTCACGATGGAATACGGCTAGTTGTAAATCGGTGACTACGGAGGCCAGCACGCGTGCTTCGGAGCAAGAAAGGGGAGGGCGGGATGAGGTTGAACAGTTCTTGAGAGAACTCACCACGGTATATCCGATAAAAGGCGCTTATAAGTATAATGGCTTAATAAATATTAGACAACATCATTACGTTGCTCCGAAGTAAGTTAAGTAATTAACTAAAGTAAGTAACCAAAGCACTTGTGTTACGGAAATCGGAAACAACGAACACTACAAACACTCAGACCCCGAGACAATATAGAAAAATTTTTCTACATTGACCTGGCCGAGGATGGAACCCGGGACCTCAGAGAGTAAAACCTTAAGATTGACATTACTCCAGAGGCCAATATTGTCAAAATTAGAGGTCTAAATAGTACTGCTTTATCTTAACTCTAAAAGATTAAATGAATGGATGGATAGATATTTGAATGGACTACATTCATTTCTCTCTTGAGTTTGGATGTATGCTCGATGCAGGGTTTCCCCAGTGCGGGGCTATAAGTGCGTGCGTTAAAAAAAGTCTAAACAAAAACTTATACTAATAACTATTCAGAGAAAATAATATCTTCACAATTACAAATCCTACTATAAATTTTATTTTATTTATTTATTTGTAATCAGATTACATAAACTTATAAATACATAGCTTGTAAGCTTACGGCCAGAAGTTCGGGAAAATTCCAGGTTCCAATATGGACCGACGATATCGCGGACCGCAGCCTTTGCTCCCTTATTAAAACAGTTCCTGAATTGGGAGATAATTTCCGTATATTTTAAAGGTATTTAAAAATAAGACATTTCTTCTAATAAAAAACTAAAACAAATGTGATACAGACAAAGGTGACACTTAATGACGATTAAGGAAAATCAAAAAAATAAAATGCCGCCGTTGCAGGTGAAATGTTAATAGGTACATCTGCAACTTACAAATTATTCTGTGCGGGATCCTGATGGGTCGCCCAGCACTTGAGACTCTCTCAGATTTGGAAGACTCCTGGGAAGACTGCCCAGGACCCGTGATTGCAAGCGAGTCTATCTGATGCTGAGGAGACCTCTAGTGGAAACAGTCTCTGAATTGGTCTAACAAACTCGCCGACTAAAGTACATAATAATATAAGAAGACACTAATTATTTACACGTGAGACGCAACGCGGGTGTCATGTAACCGGACTTGGAAACGTCGGCACCTACATGACACCCTTCGGCCAAAACTCCTCTTTCATCATGAAGCTTTTAAGAAAGTAAAGCGACCGATACGTTGGTTTATTTTAAAAAACAAATATACGTCATTTACACCCAAAATTATGGCATCATTTCCAACATGTCGCAATTACGGAAGCCTAAGAACTCGGTATTCACCCCACTTATTCAACTTTTTTCAGGTATCCCTCTGTGCCATTGTACGGACTTATTATAGCCTTAAGTCTTCAGTTATTTATGTACCTAGTTAATAGAAGCTTGTTCCGAATTCCCGGTGCTTTGTCTCCGCCTGCGACTGGCAAGATGAATTGCTTTTCTTTTATCTTTTTTTATTATCTTTTATCTTCACCTTTTTGTAGCGCAATATGCTGATGTTGGATTTTTTAATTAATTTTTCAAATATTTCCGTATTTTTTTTTTGGGGTATTTATTTTTTTTTTGTGTACTGTCATTGTGAATTTATTATACTAATTTGGCTTAGTAGTTCAATTTTATTAACGTTGCTCTCGTCAGCTGTAGTGACTGTGTATGTTTGACGTTTTCCTATTAAATGAAATAAATAATAATAATGGTCCTGCTCGATACGATCATTGCCGGAGAATGCCACCTCTTCCTTTTAAAATCCTAAATTAATATTTTAGGCTATTGATTAGTTCCACATAAAAATGTGTCTCTATCTGTAACGATGTTTATAGGATTTGTAGCGAACCGCAGCAGGCGCTAAAAATCTATTTCGTATATATTTTAGATTCTCTTTAAGTTTTAGTTTTATATATTTAAATTCTAAATGTAAATGTGTTTTTTTTTTGCGCCTTTGGCTCTATACTTTAGCAAGTGTTTGTTGTTTTGCTTTGATAGCGACAACGTGTTTTCTAGTAAATTATTAATAAACTGTAAGTACATTCTCTTGGCCTTGCTCACTCGTTGTTAGCATCCAACCTTTAACCCGTTAATACAATCCGCTAGAGGATTCTTAGCTTAAAATCAATATATATATAGAAACAGTTTGTGATATGTAATTTCGAAGGCTTTTTTAGAAATAGAAATAGAAACCATTTATTGCAACGCCACAATACGAGTATAAAAAAGTCAGCTAGTCACAACAAAGACTACAATGGGCCCTAGTTTTTCTAACTGTTCGATCATTGCATTAATAATTATAACAAAGTAGTGTAGTAATTTTAAAATATTTAAATATCATGGTGGTCAAATATAGCGACATTCAATAACTTAAAAATTAAAATAAATGATGTTACACTAACTTTTTAAATAAATCCTTACATAAATAAACATAGTATACAGAAAGGAAATCGTTGGTGAAAAACAATAAAACGCGGATAAAATCACAAACTAGGAAAGAAAAATAATCCCACGCTCCGTTCGATCCCACAAAGCGAAGAACCTGTTCCAGAAACCGGATCAAACCGGATAGAATCCGGATTATCCGGACAAACGTTGTCCTCGAAGCGGGGCAAATCTTCAGTGAAAAGATATGAAATGTTAAACTATCTTTATAGAACTTCATTTATATACATTGTACAAATAATTTAACTATTTTGCATTGGTTTCCCGTATGGGAATGATATATTATACAATTTATTATATTCTGGGAACTTATAGCTATTTTAATCACGTGTAATAAAGACCTATAATAAAATGATATATCTAAAACATCCGTTTTTTTTTTAAATTTTCGTCAAATTGTCTTTGCGTTTGTGCTTGTTAATTTGCAGTTTTGATGTTTTTTCTGTGACGCATTAAGATATACATACTTGAATTAGAGGGTTTCATAAAAACATCACACGAGTGTTTTAATGCCTAGTTACATACACTGCTTTATCTACACACATATTAAAGTTCTCCATGATGTGTTCAGGAACCGAATGATACGACTGGCAAATAAAAACTTTTGTCACCATTGACTTACTTAATTATATGGACGTCGGGTCCGCGCTAAAAAGTGTCCGAACTTATAAGGCGTTAAAATCGTATACAGAGCGTCATTCACGCTTTAGTCTTCGTTTGTTCGACTGACAGCGAAGCAAGCAAAATTAGACAGTACTGCGATGACATTACAATTTAAACTCAACGTTTTAACTTTTTCATATTCCTTTACATGTCACTACGTTTAAATAGGTTGACTTGGGACATTTTTTTCGTGGTTTTTGTATTAGACCCGTCGTCCATTTATTTGTAAGTCAATGTTTGTCACGCATGTCACCCAACCGTAGTTTTTATTTAATTCATAGAAAAACTAGAATCGGCCCCAAGTATTAGGGGTTAAAGTATGAAATTGCCGTTTTATTGCAATAGGTTCTTTGAATTTTCATAGAATCTTCACGGTTTGAGGTTTTCGAATGAAACTTTTTTCAAATGGTTTCTGTGATTTTTTATTTTTTTTTAATTTGAAACATTTGAATATCGACTTTCAATTGTTTTTGTTATTCAATTTAGACAAGAAAGATGGATACTGCGAAAATTCGAGTGATTTTTGAATACGAGTTCCGACGCGGAACTAACGCGGCAGAAACAGCCCGCAATATCAATGCTGCGTTTGGAGAGGGGTCTACTAATGAACGCACCGTGCGATTTTGGTTTAAACGCTTTCGTGATGGAAATTTCGACTTAAAGAACGAGTCACGAGGAAGACCGCCCACACAGGTGAATAACGATGAATTAAGAGAGATAGTGGAAGCCGATCCTAGTCAAACTACCCAGGAATTAGCGGCATGGTTTAACGTTACCTTACCCACAATATTGACTCACTTGCGTCAAATCAATAAAATAAAAAAATACGAAAAATGGGTGCCTCATGATTTGACTGATCTGCAGAAAGAAACGCGTGTTGAAACTTGTGTTGCCTTGTTGAACCGGTACAGAAATGAAGGAATATTGGATCGAATTGTAACATGTGATGAAAAGTGGATTCTTTATGATAACCGGAAAAGAAAAATGCAATGGCTGACCCCAGGTCAAATGCCACAACAGTGTCCTAAAGCAAAACTTACCAATAAAAAGGTAATGGTAACTGTTTGATGGTCTCAGCATGGTGTTATTCACTATAGTTTTCTCCGATCTGGTCAAGCAATAACGGCAGATGTCTATTGTGCCGAACTCCGAACCATGTTGACAAAACTAGCAGTAAAACAGCCCCGACTCATGAATCGATCTTCACCATTATTGCTCCACGACAACGCGAGACCTCACACAGCACGAGAAACCATTTTGACCCTTCAGGAACTGCAGTTAGAAACCATTCGTCATCCTCCGTATTCACCAGACCTTGCTCCAACGGACTACCATTTTTTTCGTGATTTGGACAATTATCTACGTGACAAGAAGTTTTCTTCCCAGGAGGCAGTACAAAATGCTTTCACACAGTTTGTGCAGTCTAGATCGTCGGAGTTCTATCGCAAAGGCATTAATAACCTTCCCATTAGATGGCAGCAATGTATAGATAATAATGGCAACTATTTTGATTAAATAAATTTGTTAAAAATTTAAAAAATAAACAATTTAGATTTTCAGTACAAATCGGCAATTTCATACTTTAACCCCTATTAATAACGCACACACTCAACATAGCAATAATATTTCTCCCGGCCTGGGAATCGTACTTGGCACCTCTGCGTGGCAGTCTACCTCTATAGTAACCTGGTTATTATATACGTAAACGTTGTGCTCTCAGACCACATGCGTGTACGCAAGGCCGTACACTTGTACGCACACGCGCACGCATTGACATACACATTTTTTTATGATATCAAGTGGGACGCACAAGTCGTGCACCTAGTGGTAAGCTACACGCCTTCCATAACAGTTGCAGTGCCACTCAGAGGTTTAAATCACAAAGATCTGATGAGCACTGCCACTGCATAAATGCGTTCATGACCGATCGGTTACCACCCTGGCCTACCACGCAGAGGTTTATTTGTGGTTGTCTATATGTGTGTGTGTGTGTGTGTTCATGGCGCCCGCGTTACTATAAATAACTGTTCCCACTAGACCTTGATGACAATTTATCGGTTCACGGCAGCCGACTTGTCGTTTGCGCGACAGAATCGTTTGGAGCTACGATTATCTGTCGTCACCATTGACTTACAAATAAATGGACGACGGGTCTAATACAAAAACCACGAAAAAAATGTCCCATGTCAACCTATTCGGAATTTAAATTGTTATGTCATCGCAGTATCGCGCTGTCCGTAGAACAAATG
The DNA here is from genome assembly GCF_003589595.1 of Hyposmocoma kahamanoa. Taxonomy (NCBI): domain Eukaryota; kingdom Metazoa; phylum Arthropoda; class Insecta; order Lepidoptera; family Cosmopterigidae; genus Hyposmocoma; species Hyposmocoma kahamanoa. Next base: position 11,062,227 of record NW_020653993.1, read on the forward strand.
AAGACTAAAGCGGAGTGTCGCGCTCTGTATACGATTTTAGCGCCTTACAAGTGCGGACACTTTTTAGCGCGGACCCGACGTCCATATAATTGTAAGTCAATGGTCGTCACGATAAAAATGTGATCTATCAATGTAGCCTGTTCACATATCAACTGTGTCATGGACGTTTATGTTACCGTTGAACGACTGTCGTGTCTAGCTGTTTCCACTAGATCGTGACGACAATTTATTTCGTGCACGTACAGACAACTATAAATAAAACGTGACATTAAGTAGCTGCGATTATCTGTAGTCACATTTTTATCACGACATTTTAGTTATCGTCAGACGACTGTCGTTCTAGCTCTTCCCATTGTCACGATAGTCTGCCATTGTAACGTCAAAAAAAAACAGTTAATCGTGTTGTTCTATGTGTGAACAACTTCATTTAAATATACAAACCACGACACTTTAAACTGCACAACTATCTGTCGTCACGACATAATGGAAATGCACCCTTAGAAGTGAAATATTTATTTCAAAGTTAAATTGGACCAATACTGGAATACTCCCTTTCCAGCAAAAAAACCGTCAAAATCATTAAAAAGTACAGTCGAATTGAGAACCTCCTTTTTTTAAAATCTAGACTTGTATGAATAAAAAAATAAGAATTTGGCACAAAAATTCCGTTACGCGAGAGGGTAGACGATCCCCGTAAAGCTGACAGGGTGAAAATACACTAGACGCTAGAGCGTCTCACATTTATCTTTTTTTATGACAGCCGCGGTAAAGCATGTTCCGTTTAATAATTGGCAAGCATTGGAACACACATCCATAGGTGAAGTCGTAGACATTATTTACCCGAGAACAAAAACTCAATCAGCAGAGCTGATAGCAGAGTCATTAGAGTGACAATAACTGGCGTGAGGCCAACGGGTAAGGGGCCACTGTGAAAGGGGCCACTTTTATTGGATCCACTGAATTTTCAGCGGAATTATAGCGCTCACTCGATTGGAGGTATTTGCTGTGGAACAGAGATAAGGAATCGCTGTTTGTTTTTTGTTTTACTTTTGCTACTATTACTTTAAGGTAAACTTGACTTAAATTGACTTTAACAGCACTAGAGTAAAAAAGTTTGTCCAGGAAAGTACTGCCACCTTGCCTATTTCTACCGCCAAGCAGTAATGTGAGAATTACTGCGTTCCGGTTTCAAAGGGTAAGGGTGCTGATGAAATTACAGGCACATGGGACTTGTCAACTTATGTCTTAGGTGACGGGCGTAGTGACAGTACCTCTAAGATCTTTTCGATTTAAAACTTTAGATGGCGCTGCAACTGTCATGGACAGGCGTGTCGCTTATTACGTCCCGTCACTTGATGTCATAAAAAAAGGAATTCCTTCACTACTGTACTGTTTTACGTTGAAATAATTTTCAATTCTAAAATATGTATTCGTTATTACGTACAAAATAATAATGTATGTTGAATTTTTATTGGAGGTCAAACATTTTTATTAATAAATGTATGATTTAAAATAAATATCGACTCCACGATCGTCACTGTCCGATTGTTTGAAGTGTAAGTAATTAAAATCGGTGCCTGTGATATTAGTTCTCACCTGCAGAGGGGAAGAGGATAGGAGAGAGAATCCTATTATCCATTTTCATAAATCCACGACGGATGGGTTAAAGATAGTAATAGCTTTTATTGCCATACTGCCTTGTGATGAAGATTATGTTGACGGATCCGAAGCGAAATTCAGTGTGTGAAGTTTCGTTAAAAATAAAAATCAATGAATTATATAACTCTGTGTAGTGCACTTTTCAAGCTTTGTGCTGTGTTGGAAGTACATAATAGTAAGTTGTGTGATAAGAGCATTAAATAAGAAATTACTACAATGTGTTTCATCATATTTGCGAGTAAATAAAAACAACGATATTTTGTTTCTTGCATGAATAAATACCGCTTAACAACACAACATTTAGTGATTTTGCAAATGACAGGTTATTTGTTTTTTTTTTAACGGATTGCTTTTTTTTTATTTATTAAGGCTTTGGCAAAGCCATCAGCCTAAACATGAAGTTTAATTATGTTTCTGTAAATATGGCCGCCACAAAGAGAATAGGCAATTTGAGGCGGCGTGCTTGGATTGACTCGGGATCCTTAAAACGGGCCGATACGGGTATTTTAGTTCGAGATTCGTATAATTTCACGTTTTAATCTTCGATTAAGGCACAATAGCACTATCCTATTCCACTTTAAACTAGATTTCACAAAATAATTTAAAGTCAAAATAAAAACGACACTTTTCCCTCCAAAAGGTCCAGAGCGAATTCTTAACGGATTGCCAGTTACTTTTCCATAGATAATATATCTCGAACTAGAATGTTATAAAAGGTACAGACGCGGCCTACGCATACAGCCACAATGTATTTGATACAAAATAAATAATTTCCAAATTCTGAAAATACTACAGAATTTGAATTCTAAAAATAAATTTAATAAAGTATAGTTAAATCTCAAATGCTTAGTTTTTTTTACACTTCAAGTTTATGCAAAATGTACGTTCATTGCTTAATCTTGACATAAAAAATTCATAGGGCGATAATGTAATGAAAAACCCCGTGGGCATAATTTAAGACATAGCAGAATGACCGTACTATGCCTGCATGTCATGGCACTGATTATGATGTGTCACAGGGTGAAGCAAGGCGGCAGTACCCTTCAGAACTTTGCGATAACTGCCTCCGTGGCCGAACTGTTACCATGTTTGTCTGCCACGCAAAGGTCCCGGGTTCGATTCCTGGGGCGAAAAAAATATTTGTAACGCCCACATAATATTTCTGTCGTGAATTTGGGTGTAATTTGTGGATTTATACCGTGAGTGCGTTATATTTCTGATTCTGAACCCAAAAAAATAATAAACTAATAAACTTAAACTATACAAAAAATATTTTTTTAATTTTTTTTATCGACTACTACCGAGAATAACATTAGTTATCGAATTCTATGCACATCACTATTATTGCTCCGACACAGCGGCGGGTGGCGGCACGGCGGCGTAAAAGAAAGCACAGGTCGCGTGTGGGGGCGCGGGCGCATACGCGAAATTGCTGTTTGCAACTTCAGCCAGTGCACGCGCGACCTTGGTCTAACAAATGGATAAAAAGGATATTTATTCTAACGTCGAATTGACTGAGATGGTGCGACTTTACGCAATAAGTGGTGGTAGTGTGAGGTTAGCTATTGAAATGTTCCCAAATCGGAGTTTACGCGGAGGAGGTGAACAGTGTCGAAGTGTTGCGTGAGAGGATTATCTCAGCATTTTATACTGTGAGACAAAATGTGTTTGTGTTGTACAATTTAAAACAAAATTTACTATGCCGTGTTAGACTATGCATTGTGGAAAACGGTGGACATTTTGAACACTTGCTCCGTATCACGTAAGTGTAAACATACTGTAAATAACTAAAAAATCAATCATTGTAAATAATTTGATTTCACATTTTTAACTGCGCCAAAAACCTCAATTCTTAACAATACTAGTTACTAAATCAGAAACTTATCTTTTTTAGTACGTAAAACATTTCGATGACAGTTCAAGTAAAAAATAATTAACATAAGCTAAAACGTAAATGTGAAATCATTGTTATTGTTGCTGTATCACTCGGCACTCGCTTGGTAGTATTCCCATTGCACTCGAAATCAAGCATAAAGGGAATCGATTTATTCCTATGTACACTTCAAAACACATTTGTTGATTTATTTTTTGTTCTATCCCATATCCTAATTTTATTTTAGTCTATGTTAAGTTGTAACATGATTTACTATGACATGTATGAATATGTCTCACTTTCAAATATACAGCCTGTATATGTGTGTCTATGGCACCTGCATAGACAACATAGTTTCCCAGTTCGGGCCTCTGAATTATTATTATTATTTAAAGCTCTAAGTGACACTGCAATTGCTATGGACAGGCGTATCGTTAACCATCAGGCGCATGACGTGTTCGTCCCGTCAATTGGTATCGTAAAAAAAGCCCGTATGCCAGTGGTTTCACGTAGGTACCGTACAAGACAACAGGTCTCATTTGTTGTAGAAAACTTGACAGGTGGAGTAATCAGGTGAAAAATGTTTAGTGGGAGGTGAGTTATGGGTTCAAAAGTCTCAGAATAGGCAAACGACCTTATAATATAAGGGAGAGAAAATATAACGGATAAGACGACATTGAAGAATTCCCATATTGGCGGTTAAATAAAACGAAGTTCCTTGTTCAAGCCGTAAACCTGAAGTTAATTACTGTCGCACAGACTTCGTGGATTGCTACATTGTACTGTTATATTAAAAGCAATAAACTCGGTTTATTTATTTATTCATAAAGAAAACATTCTTTTGGACTTGTAACTTAAAGCGTCCAAACAAGAATTAAACTTAAAGATAATGTAAAATTTAGAAAAAAAAAAATTTTCCCAAATTTGGTTTTTTGTTATTTTTCTTTCGAATTTTGTTTTTTGTTTCTTTTTTAGTTGTTCACAAAATTCGGGGAGCATAATATTTGTAAAGTAAATATGGCTGTTTACAAAAATAACTTAAAAGCATCAAACAATAAAGTTGGCGCAGTGTTGATTGGAGGTTTTACTTTCGTACAAAAATAAAAACATTTAAATAGGTCACTCTAATCGGTGATATTTCTGTGCGGTATAGTCCTGCAAGGTTGTTAGTATTTATATATTATTTATATATATTGCCCTGTATAAGTAGAGGAAATAAAATCAACATTTACCACATACTTATTAGTAATTTCTACAGACAGATAGCATTAATATTACAATATGATCCACGTATATGTCATATGTCATGTCTCTGTTCTATAAAAAATAAATTAGTATGCCGTCCATGTGCCGCCCACAGGAGACCAGATGCGTCATCTATAGGTGAATTAAGGCTTTTCCTATAAAATATAAAACACATGACAAATTTTCAATGATGAACAGAAAAATAAAAAACGAGCGCCTGAAAATTTAAAAGAACAATAGTTTCTAGCTAATGAGTTAGTGAATTGCTAAAATTATTCATCTAGGCGTTTCTGTATATCTAAAGCATTTCCCTCAGCAACTCCAGATTTTCACTCCTGATGATGCACTAAGCTTGTCAGGGTAGCTGCCACCCCTAGTGACGAAGCATTCGGTCTGTTATTTGTTTGAATGCTGACGGCACCTATTATTCATCTACACCTTCGTATTAAGGTAATAATGGGTATCATACCGTAGGTGAAGCCTCATTTTCTCAAATCGTGCCACGCAATTCAAATCACAATTCAATCGAGATAAAGCTCGTTTCCATTGAAATCTGATATTTATGAGATCTCAGCTTCAATGTAGAAGCGATTAATGGTATAATGGGGAAGGTTTTTATTGGATTTCGTTATTGGTAAAGATTTACTTTAGAAATAGAGATTTAGAGGATGTAATATGAGAGGTTATTCGTCCATTTCTATACATCGTTGATAGATTAATTACCTACGGAATGAGATATTTAAGGCTTATTTTGCTATAGTAGTTACAAACGTTGATTTATAGGATGAAATGACCTCTATATCCCAAGTGTAGCGACGCAGTCGCGCGTTTCTATCGATGAACCTGACCCTGTCAACTATAGACCTATCTCAGTCATTTCATACTTTGCAAGACTATGGAACATGTACTTAACAACCGTCTCCTGTCGTACCTTGAAGACAAAGATCTCCTCAGTTATCGCCAGTACAGATTCCGACGAGGGCGATCTACTGGGGATCTTCTTGTGTATCTTGTCTTGGGGATCCTCTCATTTATGGAGCGAGGCTATAGAAGGGTATGGCGAAGCCATTGCAGTGTCTTTAGATATTTCCAAGGCCTTTGACAGCACGCAAGCAAGCTTCCCAATAAGGGCTTCCCACTGACTTTTGCAAATGGATTTCGGATTTCTTGAGTGAATGTTCAATTCGAGTGGTCTTAGAAGGCTACTCTTCCGAACATCGGGTAATAGATGCCGAGTTCCTTAGGGTTCTGTACTGTCCGCAACCCTCTTTCTGCTATATAAACGATATGTTGATTTCAGATACCTTTGGTTATGCTGATGACAGCAGCAGTTGTGGACAGGTACTTTACCAATGCAAGGGTCAGTGGAGAAGAAATCCAGTCTTGCCGAGAGTTCATGGTTAGTCGTTTGAATTTGACACTTAAGGCAGTCTCCGATTGGGACGATGCCAATCTTGTCAAATTTAATGCTACCAAAACGTAGGCGTGTCTTTTCTCCTCTAAACGGAGTCCCTTTTACCTGACTGCGACTTTTCGTGACATATCCATAACGATAGCCAACTGTCTTCACCTATTTGGAATGGAGCTGTAGCCCAATGTGAACTTCGACAGGTACATTGAATCCATGGCCAAAAATGCAGCCAAGAAGCTGGGCATCCTTTCCAAGGTGAGGCATTACTTCACACCGGGACAGTTGCTTTAGCTGTGCCAAGCACAAGTCCGGTCGTGTATGGAGTACTGCTGCCACTTTTGGGATGCCTCTGCTAAATACCAACGGTCCACCTTCGACGCAATAGACAAACGTACTAAGAGGCTTATAGGTGGCTTGGAATTAGTAGAGGCGAAGCTGCAGAGCCTTGAACACCGTAGACCGTAGAGTTGCCAGCTTATCGGTATTCTACAGAATATATCACGGAGAGTGTGCGATGGAATTGCATAATTTGATTCCGCCTTCTCCTTTCTATCATCGGGAGACAAGACGTGGGCGAGGATTCTACCCTTATGTTGTGGATATTTCCCGGATTCACACGAAGCGTTTCGCTTCTACTTTGTATGGCGAGTGGCTAGGGAGTGGAATTCCCTGCCTGCAGACTTGTTCCCCGAACGCTACAACTTGGACCTTTTCAAGACGAGAGTGAATAGGCATTATTTAGGTGTGCATACTACTTCCTCGACCTTATCGTCACTTTCCATCAGGTGAGATGGACGTCAAACACGCACATATTTTTTTATAAACATATACGATTAGCGATTGCATCGCTACTGCACTGCGTTTGCATCGCGTTTGCATTGCGTTTGTATCGCTGCTAAAAGTTGCCGTAAGTAACAGCTCTTAACGAACATTGTTCTGTGCCCGGTAAGCGACAAGCTAATCCATAACAGTTTAACTAACCTAACCTTTCCGTTTCGGCTAGCTAAGCTTATTATTTGGTGGAAACAGCTGTAAAACGTCTGGTCATTGCACGACCGAAATTAGTTGATTAAAAGCATCGAGTACATAACCAGAAATAGGGACGACGTAAGGGACATCCATCCCTGGTCACTCATCAGGCAAATGGGTCTTATATCACCTTTAAATATCAACTCTCGTTTGCGCTGAAATAACAAATTAGAAAGCTGAAACAGTACAGCGCCAACAACTGACCTGTGTGTACGTCTCCGTATATTCCACAAATATTCCGTATTTATTGTAATAAAGATAATATCTCTAACAATGATGGGCTGTTCTAAATATTATTATGAATTTTTAAGTGATAAAATGATCTTGACGTATTTATCACATATGTATGGCAGTAGAGTACGATTATTTATATATAATTATTGCCTAACTCTAGCTCAAGATAATGCATAATATATTTATGCATTGTTCTTAGTTGCTTGTCAAAAACCAATTTGGCTGTCCACTAGATGCAAAATAAAATGTATGCAATGGAGTCATCACGTAACCACAGAGGCGGATTCAGGAGTAAATTCAAAGTTGAACCTGAATTATATTGGACATCGCGTTTCCATTAGGCAATGCGTCAGCAAATGTGGAGTGGCAGTATAGCTCTTTGTGACTGAGTTCGTCCAGGAAAGTACTGCCTTACCTATTTGTGACGCCAAGCCGTATTGTGAGCATTATTGCATTCCGGTTTTGAAGGGCTTGTCAACTTACGTCCCAAAGTCAGGGGCACAGTGGCAGTGCCTCTCAGATCTTTGCAATTTAAAGCTCTGCTTGGCACTGCAACTGCTATGAACAGGCGTGTCGCTTACCACCAGGCGCACGACTTGTTCGTCCCGTCACTTGGTATCGTAAAAACTGTGCTGTTTTGCTTTAGTAATAATTTTTATTTTTAAATTTTTGTAGGTAAAAAGATAAAGTTACTGTCAGCTGTTATATTTTGTTTTTGTTATTTTCCGCTCCTGGTTTCCTTAAAATATTAATTCAATCATAATTTGATTAAATTGATTGATTGATTAATATTTTTTTTATAGAAATTTAAAAGCGAACTGCCCGTCGAATCATAATTTTATGAGATTTTGGAGGCTATTAATAATTGGTATTTTGTTGATTATTTGCTTTTAA
>NW_020653993.1:11095571-11096096 GCF_003589595.1 Hyposmocoma kahamanoa
TTATATAACTGACTTGGCAAAATAAGCTTTGTCTATTGAAAAACGAATAAACTTCTTTAACTTTGATAACTGCCAAAAGATTCTTGTAATAAAATTACAATACACAGTACAGGGACTTGCAGAGTGTTTTGGTTTAACACGATAGAGCTGCGATCCCATTTTTAACCGACTTCAAAGAAAAGGGGGAGGTTTGCAATTCGATTTTGTTTTTTTGTGTGTATGTTACCCCATTACTCGTGTTTTTTTGTTGGAACGAGGATACCTCGTTATTGGTCCCATTTAAATTTGAAGAAAATATTTCACCTCTAAGGGTGGTAAACTAATGGATGAATCCGGCTTCGTGCACTTTCCGGTAATTGGATTGGTAAATAGATGTAATTCCACGAAATTTTGTGGTCGGTTTTCTTTTTTGAAAAAAAGTTACAATTATTATAAGTGCAAATATATATCATATACCGTATGACTGTGGTATGTCACAATTTTATTTGCATACAAAAGATTTTGCACGATTTTATTTGCATACAA
>NW_020653993.1:11096106-11123365 GCF_003589595.1 Hyposmocoma kahamanoa
AGATTTTGCACGATTTTATTTGCATACAAAAGATTTTGCACGATTTTTTTCAAAACTGAACGTTCCTATTAAGGTTAATGTTGCGCGTTGCAGTTTTATTACCTATTGTAGTTTCACGCCGCTGGTGGAGAACAGGTGTAATGATATATACGTATGTTTGTCTGTTTGCATTCAAGGTTACCTATACTCGATTGTTTTATATTTGCGCAAATAATTACACTATGTAAGAAATTTTCAAATAGGTTATTTCTAGTTTGACAGATTTGGTTTCTGTTTGAATGAGCAGCAAGTACAAAAGAGTAGCTATAGCCGCCCTTGAAATTTTTGCTGTTGTGGCATATTTACATAGCTGTATAGTGGTACTTTAAACGGACCATTTCAAATTTTGCAAAAGCACAGGCAATAAAATCTAAACGGTCATCATTTTTAATGATTGATCCTTTGTCTCTGACTCATAAAATTAATTAAATCAGTGGATATTTTAACCTGTTCTGAGCTACACAAAGAAATGTTTGATTTGTATAAATTAACTTTGATAGTTTTATATTGGACCTTAATACTAAAACAAATGAGCATAAAAAATAAAATTTAAATGCTTATTTTTAAAACGAAGTAAAGGTTGATTGTATATGTATACTGATATTATATTAATTGTAATATAATTTCACTTGAAAACATTTTCGTTTCAAGCAAATTGGCTTCTGCTTTGTCTTATGCTAACCTCAGTAGTTTAGACCAGTTCTCCATTCAGTAATGGAGGGTGCAACCAAAATTTATTAGGAGATCAGTATCAAAACATATACTGGTTGTAAATGCCATGAATCGTTAAAAGAAACTTACCTCTAAGAAGATATGTATAGTAGGTGCGCAGATTTCCCAAGGATTGCTGTGTCGTGTTCAAATGTTCATAGATATTAAAGCTATAGGTACATGCGAACAGTCGACCTCTCATCTGAGAAATAACCGTTTGCGACTGGGCTCCCATTGTTCTAATTAATACACTAAGTAACTTTAATACAGAAGTTAAAGTGTTAGAAGATCAAAAGTTAGAAAATTCAGGCGAGAGCCGCGCCTGGGGGCGTCATGCTCTGGGGGTAGGCAAATTTTCTCTTTTAGACAGATGGATAGATAGATAAACTCTTTATCCACTAATATGGCACAAATACAGATTAAACATAACATTGTTGTCATAGCAATGAAAGCTCGCTGAAACTTTATATACTGATTCTATGCTCCCCAAATTTTGTGAAAAAAATGAACAAATAAAAAACAAAAGTCGAAAAAAAACGAAATATCGAATTTTGTAACAAAACACAAAGAAACAAAAGCAAGAAGACGTCGGTTCGAATCCGACCGGATCGAAGGAATTTTTTCTGAGTGTTTTTTCTGAGTGTTCGATCTTTGTATTAATAATTATAACAAAGAAACAAAAATCAAAATAAAATCAGAACAGGTCCAAAAATTACTTTGAGGTAGTGTTCATTGGAGGCATCGAACTTTCGTAAGGACTTACAAAGAAAGGAACTAAGTTATTTGAAAACAAAAATAAAACAAGTTATATTGTATTAAAAATAATATACATAATAATGATGTTTAAATAGAGCATCTAAAATAACCTATTATGTGATGTACCTAAGTACATGTGCGAGTGTGAAGTGAACTTAAGAACAGCCGTTTAAAACAAATTTTTAAGACTTAGTAGCGGTAGAGCTCCTTGTGAACGAGTTCGTCCAGGGAAGAACAGCCACCTTAGCTATTTCTGGCCGCAAGGCAGTAATCTGAGCATTACCGTGTTCCGGTTTTGAAGGGTAATGCGTAGTGGCAGTATTCTTTAGACTTTTGTGATTTGAAACCTCCGAGTGGCACTGCCACTGTTATGGATAGGCGTGACGCTTACCACCAGACGCACGACTTGTTCGTCCCGTCACTTGATATTATAAGAAAAACTCGCTATTACATTTATTTAAGACATGTTTACATTATTGTGGATGGGTCACAGATACCCTCAATCCGTCTCTGTGCATGATATAAATAAGGATCGCCTGCCTTCGGCCAATTATTCAGCTATTGGCTGTTGAGAATTTGCGCGAGATAAAGGAAATTATATTCGGTACGCTTCAGGCCTAATTTATATCAAAGAAAGCTGCTATATTGACTAAATCTTTGGTATACTTATCTAAGAGGACCCTATTAAGCTTATTCCTGCTCCATACGCTCTTTCATCTATGCTTTAAAGTCCTTCAAACGTAGTGTGAAGAAGCATTTGGCCAGACCGGCAAAATGATAGTGACGGAGTGAAGATATTTGTGTTTTCCATCCGTTACTCTCATCTCTGGACTGTATTCGCACTTTCCATCAGGCGCGGTGCAGTCATTTTGCCGAATCACAATAAAAAAAAAATAAAAAAAAGAATAAATAAAATTATAATGATATTCATATTCAGAAAACTATTAATTTTTTTATAATATCAAGTGACGGGACTACTCTGACACATAAGTTGACAAGTGAGCTTGTAAATTCACCAGTATCCAAACCTTCAAAAGCGGGAGCGCAGTAATGGTTAACATAACTGCTTGGCGGTTGAAATAGATAAGTACGCAGTACTTCCCTGGACGAACTAAAGAGTTCGTTGTGAAAGTACAAGAAGCTTTACTGCTTTGGTTTTGTTAGACGGTTGATTTGTTTGTAGTGAAACAATTTTATAAATGTAAGAATTATTTTAACAGTGGACACAAATTTGTAAGAAGTTTTTTGACGTATACTTAGATATTTCCCAATAAAAAAATAAGTATAATTGTATGAATGAAGGTGTGTGTTTACGAAATACAAACGTTTTAGCATCCACACGTTACGTACGTAATGGTAAAGTGATCAATTAAACATTTTCACTTCCGTGCCGATCATCAGTCACCATTGGATAAATGGACGTAAAAAAAGAACCTTGTTTTGTAAAACCCCAGTATAGTCTATTTTATTAGGTAAAATTTTGTATAGATAACATGGTTACTTTTTGACGTAGGTATATTGGATTAAATTGATTACGTTTTTACGAAACGAATTACGAAATATTTTGAGATATCATAAAAACCTTAAACTATATTTCAGCTACGCATCGTAACTTACCCTTGTTCCGATAAGTCAAACACGTTAACTAATTTGGACTGTTTTTAAATGAGAATTTTGTGCTCTATCTTTTGCTATTTAACACGGATATTTGACCATTTGTCACTTAACCGCGTTTTAGTTTAGTTGATGGCAGCATATTTAAATGTATGTAAGAAATTGAAACCTGTTGCCGTTTGTACCTGTTATTTACTGGGTTTTACTTGCAAAAGATATGTTCCTACGCTCATTAGAATAATAAATTATTTTTAAGTTTGACCCACGAATATTAAATGTATTAATTGTTGTGAAGTCTGTCAATTTGTTAGCAGCGAATGTTTAACTGGAACCTGAAAAGCAGCATGAGGTGCTGAGGCGCTATATTTTTCATTAGCACCACTAAATCCGAAACTGTACTTAACCTTTTTTTATTTGAAATTACTTATGAATAATTATATATTTTAATATTGCGGTAGAAAAAGGATGAGTATAAAAAAAAAATATATATTCCATTTTCTATATGCATTTTTTTTTTCCAACGCACATACTCATAGCCCCGTACTATGAAACCCTGTGTCGCGGCTGCTATAGACACTTAGACACAGACAACTACAAAGTACACCCACGAAAGAAATAAATGTAGGTCATACAAATATTTCTTCCAGTCCGGGAATCGAATCCGGAACCTGTGCGTGGTAAACCAGCATGGTAACCGTTCGACATTGAAATCGGTTCACAAATGGCTGCGTAATCGTGTATCATACACATAAAAAAACAATCAAATTGAGAACTTCCGTTTTTTGCAGTCAGTTAAAAATTATTTTTCGAGTACTTTTATTTAAAAAAATAAACTTAAAATAAAAAATAAATAACCGACCAGACTTTTAAAAAAACTCGTCATTTTAAGGATTTTAAAAATGTCTCCTAATCTAACCTGAACCCGACCAGGAAGGCGGACTACGGCCTAAGCCCACTCCTAAGAAAAGACTCGCGCTCAGCAGTGGAATACATAATTTGTTGACAATGATGACAAGAGCATGTAACAATTAACACCTCAGTGGACGATAAGATCACATTAGACGACCTCGATGGCCTATCGGATTACATTGTGGGCGCTGAATGCGAAGGTCCCGGAAGAACGAATTTCGGAAATGAACTGTAGTAAATTGGTTCTGGAAAATGGACCAGAGTGTTTTCTTTCTCTCTTCTTCTGTACACTGAGTACAGGGAATTTCCCACTTTGAGACAAGGCAATTATAGTATTTATACGTAGTTTTATACGTAGTCTATTTTATTTTATTTTCTGTTTCAGGACGCACACGTCGGTCACTCTCACTCACTCGGCTAGGGCCCATTCAAAACCAGCGTCACAACCTAGCCTTGGTTGTGACTTTAGCTGAATGGGATCCTTTTGTACACGCCACAGCCGCACACATGTCAGTATAGTATTATGTAACTTGTTGTTGAAACGTTTTTACGCTGTTCTTTGTGTTATTTCTGTTTTAGTTATATTAGTCTTTGTTTTTGTGTTTTTTTTTACAATGTGGCGTTACTATGAATGGTTTCTATTTCTATTTCTATAGTTGGTGTGCTTGTCAGGTAAATATTATTAAAAAATATGTATTAGTATTCTTTACCCGATAACGTAGAGATGCCGTTAAAAACTTTTAAATATCGCTCGCAAAAAGTAGAGGCGAATAATTTTTCATCACTTTGTACAAAATTCAAAGGATGAAAAAAATATTATACGCAATATACATTACAAGAAATCTCCAAGTAAAATGAGGAGTTTCACGGTAGGAGTTTAGCAAAATCCGGGGCGGACTTTGTCGCGTAGTTAAAACGTAGTTTCAAGACGGATTTAGGGCGTGGTATAGTTTTAATTTGACAGTGAATAACTGAAGAATAATTTTGAAACATTAGGTTAACAATTCTTCTTTAATTTTCTAAAGCGCAAGGAGAGCAAGGACGTGTTTTATCTTCTCTCAAATAAGTAAAAATAACCGAATTCTATTGGTTGTTTAGAATAAATATGTTCTTTAAAATATGCTAAAATTACTATGTAATATATATGTACGTACATTTTAAAACCGTAAGGTCACAAACTGGACGACATCGAACGACGGCGGCGCGGTCCGATATAGTATCTGTTCGAAACAAATACTGTCAAATAAGTAATACTCGACTAAATCAAAAAACAATGTCAAGTATGAAGCTTCATTTGTATCATGCCTCTTTTAATTTGGTTTTTGGCTGTAAACTGAGGTAAGGAGAGTGTTAGCGGGAAGTCGATGCTGTGATGTGAGTATTTTGTTGTACCTAATTCTTTTATTCTGGTATAGCTGTTGATGTGCCAGGGACATATGCGTTTTAGTTTAATATTGTTCGTCTGTTTAATTGTAATCAAGCTTATATATATTATATGTATTTAGTTTCAAATCCTTAGGTTATTATTATTATTATAAAATGCATGTGTATTGTATTACAATAAATAAATATAAATATATTTCCATTCTATTCTATTCAGTGCAAGAAGACGTGAACCCGTACTACATATAAAGAAAGCAAAATGGCGAGTTTCGCCGAAATTATGAAGACCAGTGACAAAATCCGGGTAAGTTCTACGATTACGCCAAAATGACTGTGGAAACGTTTGACTATATTCTTGCAAATATCAAGCTGGAACTGAACTCACTCTCTAATTATGAACGAATGAAATTTCTATTTTTATTTTTATCCGCTCACGCGATGCGCTCATCCTACCGCAAAATGGCGGCTATTTGGTTTCGCAAATTAGAAAAGTAAAGGATTCAGTTTAAATACAGGTTTTAAAAAATAGAAATTATTATTCTGCATTGCTAAATAAATACCGTCCGTACTACCAACAAAAACATCTTAAATAAAATGCAGTAATACACCGCAAATCCTGCACTTAAAAAGCACTAATGAAATTTTTGGTGTACTTAGGTAAATATGGTAATATTCCGTTTGAGTGGTTCTAATGTTTAGCATGAAATTACTCCTTAAAGTATAGTTTATAAACATTTATAGGGTAAACTTAAAAAAAGCAACTTACGGTATGTTTTCAATAAATAAACACCGAAATCACCAGCCCAAACAATAACACACACGATTGTCGTGACGTATTTTTGAAGTTGTTTATTTTTTTAAATGACAGACCCAGGCATTAAAAACTTTATGGTTTGCTAGAGTAGTTACCGAAATAGCAATTAGTATTAGTTCTTTTGCCTGTTATAACTTCGATATCCGATAAATCGGTATAAAATCATCACCGGCACCTCTAGGTGTGGTATGCTTCCAGAGACGCATGAATCGCGTGAGCGGTTATAGTGATTAATAATCATTCTATTTTTATGATCGATGTGTTTTCTGTTCCATATTAGTGGTCTTTCTAAAACTGCTGAAATTATTTCCTACGACGACATCTCTAAATTTGATTGATCGGAAAATAGGTTTAGGTGCGCAACAAGACGATACTATGATTATTTGAACGCGCATTCACCGCTCGACTCGCTCGCGACACAATCGTCGAGATCCTGCAAACTTAGGCATAGACTGTCCACAACTGCTCGCTAAAAACTTCAAAATTCCCTCAAAATATCCCAGGTTTGCAGTTACACCCTTAGTGCCTCCGTTCCGCAAGACCGTTCTGGGCTTTAATTCCTGTGTCCCAAGGCTCTGTAGACTATATAATAAGCACAGTCAGGTAAGCGATATATTTTGGCAGTCGCTGAACAATTTTCGTAATAGTATTATATCTAACCTTAATTAATTTTATTTATTGTTTCTGTTTAACTAATAATGCCGAGACCCTTGTTCGCTTGTATTTACTAATACTTTTTTGTTTGTATTTTACTTTTCTCTTTTTTTTTTTAAACTGGATTAAATAACTTTTTTTTTTTTTTAAGTTCTAATTTATCGACATTCATGTTGTTTTTGTAAGCTGTGTTTACTTGTAATTGGTTGTGCAATTAGATAAGATCTTCTATACCTACATTTAATTTTAGTAAGTAACATTGTAATAACTGTAAGTGAACCAATAAATAAATAAAAAAATAAAATTAGGCATTTTGATCAAGTCGCGTAAGCCGCCGACAGCATCGCTGTCGCCACCGTGCCGCTGCCCGCTGTCGTCCAGTTTGTAGCCGGGTGTTGGGGAAATACAGGCAAATGGGACTTATCAACTTAAGTCTCAGAGTGACGGGTGCAGTGGCAGTACCCCTCAGTTTTTTGCGATTTAAAACTCTTGAGTGACACTTCAACTGGTAAGGACAGGCGTGTTGCTTACCACCAGGCGCACGACTTGTTCATTACGTCACTTGGTAACGTATGCAGTGTTTTTTTTTGAAGTCTGATGCTCTGCCTTTTTAGTTTCTATATTTTAGGTCTAATTTGAAAATAAATAAGATGGAACGCGTGCACAACGGACAAGACGCCATGAGACGAAGCGGGGAGGGGTGCTGCACAGTCCTGGATTTATAAATAGGCCGTATAGGCCGCGGTCTAGGGGCGGCAGCGTCCTAGGGGCGGCAGATTTCAGTGGAGACAAAAGTCAAACATCGTCACTGGGATTCTCACGGTTTTTTATACCTTAAATAAATCCCTATATTTCTATAGGGATTTATTCCATCGAAACCTATATTATCGCGTGAGTGATAGATGAGAGCAGCGCGGCGGGCGCACGGTAGTGGCTCAACGTCACAATCCCCACTTAGTGATTATCACTACATATTATCACTACCGCGTCTGTCTGTCTGTCTGATCGCGATAAACTCAAAAACTACTGACCTGACGGTTTTCACCATAGATATAGAGTTCACCATTAGACAGAGTGATTGAATTAGATTTAGTGTATAATTTATTTAGGTTTTGTGTAAGTTCGCCTAAATATAACCTTAAATAAATAATATAAAATAAATGTTGAAGATGTCGGAAAAAATCGTACCGGCTTAGCGCTTTACTGACGTGCGCCCCGAACCTAACAGAGATAAATCAAATCGATGTTCTAGAAAAATATAAATATTATTAAATTTCTGAATCGATTACGATAAAAGTTGGCAGTACAGTAAATTCATTATGTAGTCTACCAGTATATGATGAGTGCTGAGAAAGGGGTGGCTGGTAGGTACTGACTACATGGCCTGAGGTCTAGGGCGGCCTAGACTGTAAATCCGCCACTGGTGCTGCAGTGTGTAAGTCATCGGTTAAGGCCATCAGCGGCCGACGTAATGCACCGGCGACGCCCATGTCGCATGGCTCTAGTCGAAAAATTAGTCAAACACTTATGTTAGTAGCCCATGGATAAACAATACCAAATACTTCTTAAGGTGTTTGTATTATCCTGAATCCGTCCCAGTGACAGCTTAAAATCAAAATTTAGCATATCTTATCCAATTTGAAATTTAAAATTCATACTTATTCATTGTACTTAACAGTTACGCCATCTTGGAAACTTCTCTCGTTTATTTGAGTTTGAATAACATTCGCTCAACGACAAATAGAAATTGTTTGAGCACAGTATAGGAAAAGGGAATTTATTCATGTATAAAACGTACACAACGTACAGGTGTCCCCTTTTGACTGTTTAATATGTCTATGTAACACAAACGGCCGCTATTTATATAGGATATAAATATTAAGATGAAAGTTGTTAGTGTGTTCTTAAAAACATTCTAAAAAGCTTTAACTAAAGTTTCCTTGTGCGTGTTTGCTATTCAATAAGTGTCAGGCGCATCAAAACGACAATCTTCCCTTCAATATGCCGTGCCGCCGCGCGTTGGATGCTCGCACTTCAACCAGAAGAATCAGATTCAAGAAGCGTGGAGACCTTGCTATACGATCTTCTAATTATTCCAGTAGCTCCCTTGACATTTCATCCGTGCCAATTCGTCCCAACTTCCACTTGAGTGGTGGTAAATTGACTTCCTTTAGAAGCACTAAGGAGTCACAACGTTCTTCGCTCCAATAAACTTGAATATTCGGCTATGCCCACTATTCTTTCTCGTACAGTTTAACAATTTATATTGTTATTGTAACTGTATTGGATAATAAATCTTATATTTTATTTATCAAGTACGGAAGTTGTTTTAAAAATGCCCAGTTTACAATTCATCAGTGATTGAATTGAGATACGACCAATAAATCGGAGATGTGGATTAAAATTTCGAACGTTGAATGACCATAAAACGATAACACATAACCTGTCAACTCTGTTACGCACATTGTGCACTTGACTGAACCCTATAATAGTTCCGGCTTCGAATACGGCAATTATAAATTAATTGAACAACAAAAAATAATTGAATCAATTTAATACAAATTTAATTACAATTAATAGCGACATCTCTAGCCAGGCTTGGTAGCTGTAAAGTTACATAACTGGATGACGAAATACTTTCATAGTTTTCTCATAGATGGCGCTACGGTTAAAAGCCATTGAAAACGAAATACAAAGATCCAACATTGTTGTTGGATGCACATAGAAAAATTCGTGAGGTCCGCTGATTCGTTCCGTGGCTTAGTTAGCATAGCGTATGGTAGGGTGTGCTAGAAGGCGTCGTCGGTTCGAACCTAGCCAGATCGAATTTTTTCTAAGTGTTCAATCTTTGTATTATTATTAATCATAACAAACTAGTGGAGTGATTTCACAAAAAATTATTGAATACGAATTCAATACAAATTTAACTAAATAGGGTAGTCGTAAAATTTCTCACACACATAATTCGTATCATTATTGTTTTATCATTAAATAAATGAGCTTTTGACTTATGAAATTATATGAGTTTACCTTTCCCACAACTTGTTTATTATAAGGTATAGATGCTGCTTTACTGGACCGTTTATCCACCGACAGTATTGAGACAGTTAGAATGATATAAAATTTAATTGCTATATATAAAAATGTGATAAAACTGATCGTTGTTCCCAAAGTTAACGACCGGGGGGTTGGCAGGCTGGGAGGCAGACGGTGAGGCAGGTGATGAGGGGGTGAGGAATTATAAAAAAGGTTAATACTAGGAGGTTTATGTTGCTAAGTATTTGTTTTTGGTAGAGCTTCTTTGTCAAAGAGTTTGTTAATGGATGTTGCCTCCTTTGTCATAGGTAACTTACGCATTTGCAAAGATGCGACCCCTATCATAGTCATCCAACATTTTTATCACCCTTTTCTCTGATTCCTGGCCACGTATTTTGAAATTTCGAAACGTTCTTAAATTCCTTTTCTTCGTCAGTCTTACTTTTCTTCTTTCCGTCGGAACTCTACTAAATTTCACATGAAATCCTAACCAGTTATGAACATTTGAAAATCATGTAACCCAACAGCTTGTAAAGCATAATATTTGCGGGAAATATAGGCCCTTTTGGGTAAGATCCTTTTAACTTGTTTTTAATTTAAATAGGGAGTGTTTTTATATGATTGTACTTATTGTTATATCGTTATTTTGTTTTATTTATATTATTTTATTTATTTATTTGTATTCTGGTTACAAATACAGACCCATAAATACATACCTTATAGACTAACATATATACTAATGCAATAAAAACAGTAATGACTAATTATTATTTACTCGTATTGTCTGCGATGTGTGACGCAAAGTGGGTATCCGATAGCCGGCATCGGAAACGTCGGTAGATGACACCCTTCGCCTAAAAACTCCCGCCCACAAAACTTAAGACCAAAAATACAGCTTGCCAAGCCCATATGTAAAATTGAAATGTTTCGAAGTGGCCCTTGAGCAATGTTGGTGAAAATTTATAATAATTTACCCAATAATATTAAGGAAGAAGGAAATGTAATCAAATTTAAAAAAACGTTAAAAGAGTACCTCATTAAAAAATGTTTCTATTCGCTTCAGGAATATTTAAATAATTAATGTAGATTATTATTTTATCTGTGTTGACGATTGTGATCCTTTTTTTTTCCAATTTTTATTTAAAGTTTATTATTTGACAAGTTTAATCATTTTTCGTATACCTAATTTAATTTTAATTTTATAACTTATTTAATTTGTCAAATTTGCCAAATTTTATTGTATTTAATTATTTTGTAATTTAAATTTTATTTCAATTCTATAAGGATCAATGTTATAAAATTATTTGCTTGTTAATAAATTAATATAATTTTAAGATTGCAGTGCCCTTGCAGGGTTCATGTTTTGGTTCATCACAACATTATTTTTAACAACTACATTTGTACAACATGATACGCAATAAAGAAATTTGAATTTGAATAAACTTATCCTTCATGAAAGTCGATAGATGTTTCGTTGGTACTCTCACCACAAATGAATTAAAATTTACATTGTGCATTGGCTCTCATCCGTATATACTCCACAATATAGGCAGACTGTGGAGTAATGAAGCCGTGACACGTTTAACAACGTCGCCGGTATCGCCGGACGCAGTAAATGATTAGGGCCAGTCGGGGCGGTGCCACTGAGATTACGGCTGGTGTACTTCTTTTCCCTTTCCACCTTTTTGAAATCGTTCTCGTCGCACTGGTCAACTCTTCTCCGTGGTACTGACGACACAGCTCCAGAGATGAGTATCCGTTTCTTTTACATTTTCTTCCCCTTTGTTGGTAACTGCCTGGGTTAGCAGCGGCAGTAGCAGCGTAGTCACGTTGAGGGGTCAACGTGCTTATGCGTGACGCCTACGTCGGGGCGAAAGAACGAGGGGAAGGGCGCGGGAAAACCCGACTCAAAACTGCCGATAGACGCGTTTTGCGCCCCGCGACAATGGTTCACGTTACACGCATCGTGTGACCCACTTACCGAAGTCGCACTACTCAGTAACACAACTCACTGATGGTATTGTCCTAGGCCTCCAATTTACAGCGAACTTCAGCAAGACTCGCTTTTAGGGACGTGATATCCTTCAGCAGCATGGTGACGTCGACGTGGTCGGACGTGGCAGGGGGCAGCTTGTGCAGCTCCTTCGCCACGAAAGCAGGCACGTCATCTGGGTCGTAATCCGGCGTCGTACTCGGCCTTGCTAAGCATGCCGTAAAACAGCGTCTTGCCACTACAAATCTCCTCTTCCTTGAAATTTCACGAATTATTATAATTCTTACTGTGCAGTGGAGCACGTCCGAATCCAACCCTGCACCGCACCGCAATCTTTTTACAGTCTTTAGGCCTTTACTTTACCTGTTGTTTTCGATTAGCGATCTGGTTGGCTTTTAAAGTGGCGAGAGTGATCGTCAGGGTCGTTGAAGATTTCCCTTGGCCGATGGTTTCTACGAATGCGGTGGAGGTTTTCTTTGGGGGTCGTAATTGGAAGCAGAAACAACGAAGGGATTGGGGTGGTGAGGAATAGAGTCGAAGTATTTCCTCGATACTGTACACGGTAAAAACAGATTACTTAGAAAAAGACAAAATTCTTTTTATGAAGACAAATTTATTAAATCCAACAAAACGATCCTCTCCCTATAGACGCTAGAGAATAATTACTTGATAATAGTAAAAAAACGTCTCAAAAGTGTATTTTCGTTACAAGACAGAAATATTTAATCCAAGAGCAAATTAATTTACTTCAAGTCACAAAGCCACTCTAGATTCAACAAAATATTTATTTGTTATTAGAAATGTCCGATTTCGATTTGAAAAAAAAAAGAATGAAAAATTGAGAGGTACTTAATTATTTGACTGAAGATTTGCGTTTTCTAATTTCAAAAAGGGTAAATTTACAGGGTTATGGACCCAACAGTATGTCTCACTAGCGTGAAAGCACACAGTTCAGTGTCAAACCTTAAAGTAGCAGAAATAGGACGGAATCTTCTCAAATACTTGAGGACCATTCAGTGCCGTATAAATGCTACATCGGCAGAAATCACTAATAATTTTAAATATATGAGATGACTTTATACTATTGAAGTTAACAAAACGATAGCGCGTTTCAGAGTACAACTAATGCCATCTAGCAGTGGCGTCATGGAACTAATTTCACGTTAAAGTTGTGCTTTTTACAAGTGTAGTTTGATTTCATCCACCAAATTTCTTAAATTATGACTATAAATAACACCCTAACAAACTAGAGATACCGTATTGTTCCTTTGGATAAATGACTGTTTATGATTTTTATAATTACAAGCACAAGTAAAAGTAATCTTTACCGCGTGCGCCTTTGGCGACATGTCACGACAAGATTGACTATGAAAACGCAACGAAATATTGCTTTAAGAATATACTCTAGAATTTAGAATATTAATCTTAATAGAAAACTTCTTCTTTTTTTGTTTAAGAATATATTTTCTTAAAATACATCCAAGAAATTTTGAATTCATTTAAGATTATTTAAATTTGATGTAAGAGGTAAAAATTTTTTGATGTTAGTAATGTCCAATGAATTGGTTAGATATGAAATAAAATTTTGAAGGGAACGTATTTGTCTCAAAGTTAGAATAAAGTTAAGAGTAAAATTGTATTAGAAAAAGATAAGCAGTATTTTTGTGATGACAATATTTTATTACTTTTAATAAATATTTTTTCAGAATTAGCAAATATTGTGAGAAATTGCTCTTTCTTATTAGTAGAAATCCTTTTTTTCTGTGTAGGGACACATGTGCTGACGTTACGTTTTCAGACCTCCGCGTGTGCGCAGTCAGTCATCGTCCGTCGCGCGAACAGTCCGAGCGATTCCAGGAATATTCGTCGCCATAAGTAGTTCTGAGTAAATCTGTGTAAGTCTTTTAAGTGTTTTGTACCGTATGCTATTTGGCAGTGAACAATAAAAGTGTGACAACTAAGTTATAACGGAGTTTTGACTTTATCTGGAATCCCCGTAGAGAGCACGTTAAATCCGGGTGGTTAACAGGACCATACGCAACAGTTCCTAAAATACCTTAATTGAGCTATTGTGGGGAATAAGCTCGCTCAAAATGGTTGGTCATATTTCTAGGGTCGGCGGAATAAAGCACATAAGTCAAAAAAGTGCTTCATTTGTTAATATATAATTATATATTTTCTGTGTTGTTTATAGTATTGGAAAATGTGAAGAGATAGAGATAAGAGATACATTTGAAAAAGACGCCTCTAGAATTAAAGTTACTCTATTAAGTAAGAAATGAATTTGACTTATGTGCTTTAGTCCGCTGACCCTAGATTTATACCCTGCTAACCCCAGTATATTACCATTGTCGAAACCCGCAATAATAGTGATGACGCGACATTTAATTGTTCGTTTATTATAAAACCTCTGTTGTTGTACCTAATTATTTTCCATCTTTTTTAAAACTGCTTGAAAACTCAGACCAATATTTGTTAGTAACAATCTTATGAGCTAAGTTAGTGGACACAAGAAGAACAATTACAATACATTAAATTAAATTACATTAGTATACATTATTAAATGTTCACGTGTAACACGGTGAACCTACAGAAAACAGCAGAGTCCATTCCTAATATCATCATTCAGGATACCATTGGTGCTCCCACGCAATCGCAACATCTGTGACGCACTTTTTTTGCGCATGATCGCGTAAAAATCATCAACATACGCATCCGCAAACATGCCAGAGGCGCTGCAAAAGCGAGGAAGCCTCAACAGAACCCTAAAGATGTTGTACATTACACGCAAGGCGTAGTGTGGTACAAGAACATCACGAGACAGTATGCGATAGGTATGTGCTACTTTGTAAGCGAACACTCCATTTTTAAATAAAAAAAAAAAATATATAATAGCCCACCAGCCGTAACCAGTGTGGCACAGCTCCGACAGGACCGAACTTCCTGCTGCGTCCGGCCGTACCGACGACGTTGATGTACCTGTCGCGGCTGCATTACTCCACGAAGTCTGAGGAGATAGTGGAGTATATCAGGCATAAAACCAAATACACCCTGAGGGTCGAGCGGTTGGAGTCTCGCCGCAACGTGAACTTCAATTCCTTTGTGGTGAGAATACCGACCGAACATCTTTCGACCTTCATGAAAGAGGAATTTTGGCCGAAGGGTGTCATATATCGGCGATTCCGCGGCCGGTTACCTGACACCAGATTGCGCCACACGTCGCCGATAAGAGAAATCGTGTAGATTAGTTTTTATTATTATATTGTATGTATGTTTGTTTTAAGGTATATATAATAGGGGTATTTTCTTTTTATATTGTTATGTATGTTAGTCTATAAGGTATGTATACATGGGTCTTTGTTACCTGATATAAATAAATAAATAAAATAAATAAAAATAATTATACAATTTTTTTCCTATACCCAGCAGTGGGTGAACTCAGGCTGTGGATGAGAATGTTGATGCTACTATTTTTTTTTAATAGCTCTGCTCTAGGGATCCCCTGTATCGCAGGTGCCATGGACATACACATAGACAACCACAAGAAACTCACGAGAAATAACTGTAGGCCATACAAATTTGTCCCGTGTGTGTGTGGCAGTCTAGCATGGTAACCGTTCGACCACGGAGGCAGTTAAATTTAAATTTGTTAAAATACAGTTAAATTTGTAATGTAATTCAATTTCATTTAATTCTTAATAATTTATCTCCACTCCATTAATAATAATTATTATTTACCATTAATAAAATTCAGTTGAATTGTTATCTAATGTAATGTAATATGTAATATTAAATTTATTATTAATGGGTGTGTACCTAAATATAGGAACTTTTTTATTCAATTTTTTAAGTATACACTGTTTTGTATCGGAGTTTTTGAATTTTTGTAATGCTCTAAATTATGAACACCGTACCCACGTCGAGTCTATTAAAGACTAAAGCGCTGCGCAAATGGAGCAACTTTGATCATCGAGTTTCCGCAACTAGCAACCCGCAACTAGCTGTTTATAACGTTTTTCATATAATTTCAAGAAACCGCGCAGACGTAGCAACTTCAGTTGAGAGTTTCGGCAATCGACACAGTATTCGATTGCCAAAATCCGTGATTAAATAAATTCTTAATTGACGCAACTAGAAACTTGCAAATTTGTACCGGTTGTCTCAAGTTGCCAGTTTCCGCAACAGGCAACTCGTGAAGCAACTTCATCCCCCGCAGCGCCAGTCTTGACCGTGAATTTCGAAAGTTTATTTAAAATTGCGGCAACCGGCAACTGGGCCTTTTAATAAATAATAAAAATAACTAATAACAAAAAATAAAAATCATTTATTGCACACAATACACAGTCCATTTTGTAAGTAGACGTCATTGACTTACAATTATATGGACGTCGTCGGGTCCGCGCTAAAAAGTGTCCGAACTTATAGAGCGTTAAAATCGTATACAGAGCGTCATTCACGCTTTAGTCTTCGTTTGTTCGACTGACAGTGAAGCAAGCAAAATTAGACAATACTGTGATGACATTACAATTTAAATTCAACGTTTTAGCTTTTCATATTCCTTTACATGTCATTACGTTTAAATAGGTTGACTTGGGACATTTTTTTCGTGGTATTTGTATTAGACCCGTCGTCCATTTATTTGTAAGTCAATGGCAGACGTACAAGCTATCTATTCTACTGTTAGTACAAAAATTACAAAATAAAAATAAAATAAAATGAATGAATAAATGTAATGAATTGAATTGTTTATATAATGAAATGATTACATGATGTGTGATACTTGGTAAGTTCACCGAGCTCCCAGGAGGTGAAGTTCGATGAACCTAGCAAGCAGATCGGAGTCCCACCTATGCACTATCATTTAAGAACTCAGTTTGAGCTCTCTCGTACTCTCCGCGGACAGGATGCCACCTTTTTACGCATTGTCCTACACTAGCGTCGGCAAACATGCCTGACGCACTGCAGTATCGAGGAAGCCCAAATGGAGCCCTGAACACATTATTATACATAATGCGTAGGGCTCGGGCTCGTGTAGAATGTCTGGCAGTATGCTTTAAAAAGCGTTATTTTGACTTCAGCTGTACAACGAGAAAACCTATGAGCCAGCATATTACCCCGAACTGACAATGCCCTGCATTCCCTTTCTATGTCCAAGTTGTATGGATATTGTAAAAAGTTGCAATTTGCGTCAGCTAAAGTTGCTCCTCTGCGGAGCGCCTTAGGCGTTGTTTTGGATACGCATCTCAATTTTCATGATCATATGAAAGCGCTGTATAATTCCTATCGGACGGTGGGGTTCGATATTGGAAATGGTCGCGATTTTTATGATCATAAGGTCATCAATCTCCTTTATATCATAAGAGTAAACTTGACTCAGCTTCAGCTGCATTCGCCTTACTTATGAAGAAAATCCAAAAGCCGTTCTTGAGATACTATGTTAGAAAATTTGTGGCTACCCATTTTTATAACCCACTAAATTGGCATTTTGGGATTTCTTTTTCCAGAGGTAAGACATTATGGCGACTAACTATAGCCGATAGCATCTTGTGAGGGGAATACGAGAGTACAGGATTGGTGCAGTAACTGTTGCGTCTGTTTGTTGCCTTGCGAGCTAACTTGACTTTGTTAGCAGTATAGAACTCCTTGTGAAAGTGTTAGGAGAGTTCCACCAAGCAGTAGTGTGAAGTCAAAGCAAATAATAAATTATTTCATAGGTAAGCAATTTACATTTTAAATCGTCATACTGATTAAACTGTACTGGTCATTCGTAAGGCAGATTCCCTGAGAAGAATGAGCGAGAAAGCAGCCTAGGGGTTGCTCTTTGTTAATATACATTTGAATACATTTATCATTACAATATTTAATTTAAACATCTTAGATCGAGACTACCTGCAAAGGCTAAACGGGTCATTACCATTATCTATGGTCATTACCACGGATTTTTGTCATCCAAGTACGCAGAAGTTGTATAATAATAATTTAGTATAAAGTTTTTGTTTGTTTGTTTTGTTAAATCTCGTAAATGGCAAATTTTGAATATCAATCGGAATTGTATACATTGCCCCTTAAATTAATTTGAGACGTTATAAAGACGACTGTCAAGAAAAGCTAGTTTATTTTCATTCCTCGTGTTAATGTTTATGTCTGTCACTATTTTTCGTAAAAAGAAAATAATTTTTTTCTTAACATAAACAATATTTTCATAAATGTACTGTGAAATTAGGAAGAATGTTAATTTCTTTAAACTTATTCCTTCAAGCATTAATTACTACGTTCCGGTTTTGATGCATAAGGGTGCTGGTGAAATTACAGGTATATGCGACTTGTCAACTTAAGTGTCAGGGTGTCGGGCGCAGTGGCAGTGCCCCTCAGATCTTTGTGATTTACTCTGAGTAGCATTGTAACTGTTATGGACAGGCGTGTCGCTTACCATCACCCAAAAAAGTGCCTAAACATAATTATAATTTTTTATTTAAATTTAATTATTCGAAATTCGATTTTTTTTAATCATTTCGAATTTTTTTTTGACACGTATCGTTTCGAATATATTCTACTTTGTTATACTAAATGGCAATAAATCTAATGTCAAACATGCCTTCTGTCTTTGTAGCGGAACTTGTGCAACAACATTATTTAGATTTTTTTATATAATACCGAACATAGCCCCGCACTAGGGAAACCCTGTGTCGCGGGTCCCATGGACACACGTATAGACAACCACAAATTACAACCAAACTCACGAGAGAAATAAATGTAGGCCAGACAAATATTTGTCCCGCCACGAGAACCGAACCCGGAACCTCTGCGTGTCAGTCCGGCATAGTAACCGTTCGGCTACGGTGGCAGTTATTATATATTATTATATTATAAATTTAAAAAAAAAAGTTGTTTAAAAGTTGTAGAACATCCAAGTTTCATTGAAATGGGTTACCGGAAAATACGCGAAGTCGGATTCATCCCTAGTTTGCTACCCTTAGAGGTGAATATTTTCTTCAAATTTAAACGGGACCAATACTGAGGTGCCCTCTTTCGAACAAAAAGGAATCATCAAAATCGGTTTACAAAAGCCGACCGGAGTAATCGTGTCGCATACACACACAAAAAACAGTCGAATTGAAAACCTCCTCTTTTGAAGTGGGTTAAAATGATATGGTGGTGGGTTTATTTGAAAATTAGCACCAGGTAGTGTAGAAAATTTCCTTATTACCAACAGAATTCTGCTTTTAGCAGCTGTTTATTACGCGTAACTAAACATTGATGGATAAGAGTTTTGGACAAGTTCTATGAAGTGATAAAGATGGGAACGTAAAAAAAGATTCCTTCATTTGAGTTTGATTCAGTTCTATAATTTTCTTTGTTGCATTAAATAAATATATAAGAATGTTAATTGTACAGAAGGTGAGCAAAGGCAGATATTTCTCTTAAATAAATCTTTTCCAGCCAATCCAAGACAGTGAGATAGTCATAAGCAAGTAACAGCGTGTATGACTCAACTCACGTCATGTTTTTTGCTTATAGCATATACATCTCTATATTCCCATAATTAAGGTACACATTTATGTTATGCAAATATGGAATCGCGCCTTCGCGCGTCGCCGTACGTTCCTTGTGCGCAGTGAGTCGTCAGACGCCGACCAAACTGTGATTCGGGCGCGCTAATGCAAGCGTCGTCGCTAAGCGTTGTAATTGAAAAACAGGACGCAATGAACCGCTTCAACTCTGCACCACTGTGAGTTGAGCCTATGGGAAAATGAAAAAAAAAAACGTTATAAACTCTCAGATACACTTTGTCTCGATTATCTTGACTCAATCTAGGAAGGTCACTCAATTTCTTGCGCAGCACTAATTAATAACTATAGTTTTTAAAAAAAAAGTTATTTAACATTATCTATAAAAAACAAGAAAACGTTAAAGGATCAGTAATAATTCATGTCTAGACCTAAAATAGATAAGGTCAGGCTTGTGTCTAGCCCTGAATTTATTTGCAAAAATGAAAAGGGTAGGCTAGGTATAATAATGGGCGGGCAAAGCCAAGGGCAAGCCCAAAAATTTTCGCATCTTTCACGAAAACTGGAACGGTTCTGCCTATGACAGATCAAACAGAGAAGGGCAGTTTGATATGTTTGAGTGAAGTAACTTCATATATCCAAATTTTCTGCATGACTTAGATAATTGTTCGTATACCCTTTTGGTGAATTGCTTTTATAATGTGTTAATGAGTACGAACATTTACGATTCACAGACCTTAAAACTATCCTAATGCTTTACATAAGAGTCTAGGTACTATACATCTTCTGCGTACTTAATAATAATTTAGTAGCAGAAGAACTCCTTGCGAAAAAGCTTGTTCAGGGAAGTACTACCACCTTACCTATTTCAGCCGTCAAGTGGTGCTGTGAGCTGTTGAAATTATAGGCACATGTCTAGCTTGTCAGTTTATGTCTCAGGGTGAGTGGCGCAGTGGCAGTGTCCCTGAGATGTTCAATTGTCACTCGTCAATTGTTTCGAATTCGGGCTGACCAATCGGAGTACAGTTGTCACCGTAATGATATGGCAGAATAGTTTTCATACTAATTAAATGACATTTCGTCTCTATTTCTGGTTATATACTCGATGCTTGTACGTGTTTTCTAATAAATTGATAAGCTGTAAATACATTTGCTTTGGTCTTGCTCACACTTTGTTAGCACCCACCCGAATCCTTTGATTTATTAATTTATTTACTTGTTTATTTATTTATTTATTATAAGACTCTTGTGGACCTACAATCAACCCAAACGTCCAGCAAGATAAATTAAGTTTAATACAATATTGACATCTTATTTAAATATAACAAAACAATAATAACCCAATAAAATGAGGCACTTAAATTGGAAATATATAATACAAGATTACCTAGTTTTATAACAATTTAAATTTACATAGCATGCTATGCAGCTATGAGTTGAGACAAAGTCTGAGAACACATCAGCAATCTGGTTGTGCGCTAGGAACTCATTCAGCATGATAATTGCCCTGGTGGTTGGTCCGCTACGGCCCACCGAGCCTATAAATCGATCAGGGACAAATAGACCCAGTCTTTCGAAAACGGAAGGGTTATCTATTTTACGGCGTATCAGTAGGCAGTAGTGGGTAAGAAGCATAATCTTCCGTCTTAGTTCAAGAGACTCAAGGCCGACCATCGCAGAAACAAACAGTAGGGGTAAACAAATTAATAATAGCCGTAATGCCTTTTGAAGAGATACCGGGCAAATTTGCGTTGCACTATTTAAATCATTAAGGCGTATTGTGTTTCTCGAGGATCCCACACCAATGCATTATACTCAAGCTTGGATCGAACATATGCATTGTAAAGTAACACAGCAACTTTCGGGTCGCGGAATTGAGTTGCTGTCCTTATAATAAACCCTAGAACTCTGTTAGCTGTTTTGCAAATTTTTATTATGTGATCATAGGTTCCGTATTGTACTGACACGGATAAGCGGAACGCCGGACAGATGATAGTTCGCATTGATTGGATTGTTAGATCGAGAGAAAACAAAATATTTAACACTTGAGTGCATTAAGTGGCATGCACTCCACTGTATTACAGCGTCAACCATCCGCTGAAGTGACTCATAGTCAGAAACTTGGTTAACAGGTTGCGTTAGTTTAAGGTCGTTTGCAAACATCAGCGAATATGCTTCCGTAATGCAATTCCTGAGATCATTTACTATTGTCAAAAATTGTGGTGGGCCTAGATTGCTTCCATGGCTTATACCAGAGGGAGTAAAATACTCCTTTGACCGAAAACTAGAAATTTGCACAAACAGCCTGTGGTCCTTAAGATAATTAGCGAAAAAAGATAATAACTTTGGTGTGTAACTCAAAGCTGAACATTTTTTAAGCAACACGTCGTCATCTACGAGGTCAAAAGCCTTACTACTTGGTACAGTCCGCTACACAAATCGTGTTCGAAACTAAATCGAGCATAGTTATTTGTTTTTTCAAACAAACCAACATTTCATGCTCTTTCCAAGTGTTTTGAATTTAAATTCGCATTTGAATTTGAAAGGTGTGCAAGTAGTGAATAGATAAATTTGCCGCTTTTAACAGATTTGTCAAAGATCTAGGGCTAACTTCTTAACTAGCTTATGTAAAATTGATAATCACAGTAAATAATACAATAAAATTTAATATTACTAGCAAATTCGGCCTCGTCAATTTGAGACTGAACATTTTCAAAAAGCTAATAATAAATAGCTTTCAACGATATTTCGACAGTTTGTCACGCGGGCCTGGCGTAATTAAATAGAAGGCTCAGTCCACATGAATTTTATTGTAGAAATAAACAGTACAGGAAGGGAAAAGAACAGGTAAAATAAAGGCGTAACAAAATATAATGATATAAAAACAGGCACAATGGTATAAGACACTCCCGACTACAGGTTATTGTAAAAAGGAACTTACCCCAAACGGGCCTGTAATTTCTAGAAATACTATGCTTTACAAGCAGTTAGGTAGCATGATTTAACTGGTCAGAATCTCGTGTGAAATCTAGCAAATTCGGAAATTTAGTAGAGAGTATCGATCGAAAAAAGGAAAGTAGATGATCGAGAACCAGAGAAAAGGATGACAAAAACGTGGGATGACGAAGAAAGAAGTCGCAGTATATCAAATTTATTATTCTCGAAAGTTGTGAGGTTCTCTTTAAACAATGTTATCCGCCTTTTAATCGTGCCGAGCTTGTGATTTGCCATAGTCATCACTTCCTGGTCAATTCTGCCATTAATTTTCTTCTCAAGGGGCACAAAGCTTAATAAATATTAAATTAGCGTGCAAACAAAGATGGGCTAAAATGTGCAAGCCAACCAAAGTCCAATGAGACGGAGCATTGAAGTGCCTAGGCCTCGATTGCTATCAGAACCGATGTAGCCAAACCTCACACACATTTTTAATTTGAAACACTATAAAATCTTAATATTCATTGGTCGTAGTTTCAAATTTAAAAAGAAATAACAAATTCTGTATTGTTTTAATATAATTTAAATTTTACCCTGTTGACATATCGTTGAAAGTTCAATGTGTCAATACCTATTATTCGCTCACGCGATACATGCAGCCGTAGACGCACACCACACCTAGAGGTGCCGGTGATGATTTTATACCGATTTATCGGATATCGAAGTTATAACAGGTAAAAGAACTAATATTAATTGCTATTTCGGTAACTACTCTAGCAAACCATAAAATTTTTAATGCCTGGGTCTGTCATTTAAAAAATTAACAACTTCAAAAATACGTCACGACAATCGTGTGTGTTATTGTTTGGGCTGGTGATTTCGGTGTTTATTTATTGAAAACATACCTACCATAAGTAGCGTTTTTTAAGTTTACCCTGAATATAAATGTTTATAAACTATACTTTAAGGAGTAATTTCATGGTAAACGTAAGAACCACTCAAACGGAATATTATCATATTTATCCAAGTACACCAAAGATTTCATTAGTGCTTTTTAAGTGCAGGATTTGCGGTGTATTACTACATTTTATTTGAGATGTTTTTGTTGGTAGTACGGCGGGTATTTATTTAGCAATACAGAATAATAATTTTTATTTATAAAAAACTTGTATTTAAACTGAATCCTTTTCTAATTTGCGAAACCAAATAGCCGCCATTTTGCGGTAGGAGGAGCGCAGCGCGTAAGCGGTTATTAAACGTTACGTTTAATTTTGATATTATATTGAAATTTCAATCAATGTACACACTCAACACAACGTACACACTCAACATACACAGCACAACAATGTGCTGCCATCTAGCGGATAATTTCGGAACCACGATGAACTGGAGTTATTAATTTAGTTCTCCAAACAAAAAGCGACCATTTTGTAGGGGTATAAGCTTTACTTTCGTTTCTTGTAACAAAAAATTACATCGATAAACAGAAAATTGAATAAGACTTTCCAATGATATGAAATACCACCACGGATAATATTTTTGGTGGGGCTATCATTTTTGCACTCCAAAACAGCACAATAAAGCATTTTTCTAGGATTTTAGAGAATTTGCACGAAAGAATGACACAACCATACCATACAAAGCGAAAATGGCGGACTGAACTCCTATACATCTTTCGAGACCTATAATTGGCATCGGACGCTAACTAACCACTTCTACTGTATTTATTGTTCTGTGACTCAGCACGGCGCACGCGCAGGCGGCGATGCACGAGTAGGTAGCCGAGAGCGCGCAAGCAACACGGGCGGCGTAGTAATAAGAAATAACATAAACAATTTTTTCATTTGATTTTGTTCCTATGTGCCTCGTGCCATATGGATTGTAATAGTCCGAATGAAATGATCTGTTCTTTCTTCTATGTCTTGAATGAATTGAGTTACTCATTCGAATACAAAAAACGAAATGAGTGACTCGATCGTTTTAATTGATTCGCGAATTCCCATCACTATGTTAAAATAAAATCTCTCATAACTTTTTGCTTAACAGGTAAATGTTATCCGCGTTGATGTCAGAAAGTTTTAATCAATGAAGATTGATAGCTCAACGCCTGTTCTCGCGTGTAAATAAAGTTCCTTCCATTTTAGACAGTTATATACTTAAAATTAATTATTTTCTTCCGTTGAAAATGACAGTTTGTAAATTTTGTCTGTTTATTAAATTATTGTAAAGGATTTATTATTTCCTGAAAGCTGAAAGTGTGGCACATTTTTGGTTACAATTACACAGTGTCAGCAAAAGGGATTTTCATTCAAAGTTTCGCAATCTTGTAAGTAATTCTTAAACATTATGAGATGTTACCTAATAATGAACTAGTAAATCAACAATCAGATAGTTCTGAGTAGCCGTTCCCACATGAACTCGACTCGCATAATAATAATATATTAATAATATTATATAACAATATTAATCTTTTAGGCGTTGGGAGAGGCGAGAGTAAAATAAAAATAACAGTATATTTATTAATACAAAGATCGAACTTTCAGAAAAAAACCCTTCGATCCGGCCGGATTCGAACCGACGTCTTCTAGCATGCCATGCCAGACGACATACCAACTAAACCATGGAACGAACCAGCGGACCTCACGAATTTTTTTATGTGTTTGTTGTCGTGTTTTTGTACTTGGTTTTTCAACGACTTTTCAGCCGTAGCGCCATCTATAAGAAATCTTAAGTATTTCGTCACCCAGTTAGATACCTTTACGGCTACCAGCCTAGAGATGTCGCTATTCATTGTATTTAAATTTTTATTGGATTGATATTCAATCATGTTTTTGAAAATTCTCTACTAGTTTGTTATAATTATTAATATATTTTACAATATTTGTTTAAAACGGATCTATGCTATCTAGCACATTTTGAAGGAACAACAAAATGCTCATAGATTCATTTTGCAGAACATTGGTTTATTAGAATATATCTACATTTAATATCAGTAGAGATCCTAGTGAAAGAGTACAGGGAAATACAGCTACCATATCAATTTCTGCCGCCAAACAGTAATTTAAGCATTGCTGTGTTTTGGTTTTAAAGAGTAAGGGTGCTAGTGAAATTACAGGCACTTGGGACTTGTCTACTTGTTATATGTTTCAGGGTGACGAGCGCAGTGCCCCTTGATCTTTGCGATCCAAAGCTCTAATACCGCTGCGGCTGCTATGGACACGCGTGTCGCTTTCCAACAGGCGCATGACTTGTTCGTTCCGTCACTGGGCATCATAAAAAATTCTCAATCACTTCATATATTATGTTCATTTTGCTGTACTCGAGCTTTAGGATTTTAGGAGGTTAAGTTGATAAAAAAATAGTCGAAAGTATTACAAGTTTGGACTTCAACTCTGTGTCTATAATAAACGTATGTTGTGTATGGAATACCGCTAGCACGCTTCAGCATCTACGCACGCTGCCATAATCCCGTGCCAACCCTTTTTTAACCAACTTTAAGGAAGGAGGTTCTCAATTCGACTGTCTGTTTTTTTGTATGTATGTTACGAGATAACTGTGAACCGATTTTGATGATTCTTTTTTATTGGAAAGAGGGTACCACACATGTGGTCCCATTTTAATTTGAAGATAATATTCCACCTCTAAGGTGGTAAATTATGGACTAAATTACTTTTGAGGTCGGTTTTTACGATCGTTTGATGTTTATCTGATTTTGGTGATTATTTTTTTGTTGAAATAAATTTGAACATCTACATCTAAGTGTGGCAAATTATGAGATTCGCGCACTTTAAGGAAATCGATTTTTAATGAAATTTGGCAAATGATGTAATCCCACGACCTTTTGAGGTCGGTTTTTTAGTACTTTGTACTGAGGTTATTGGAGTACACTGTTTTGTTTCAGAGGTGTTTTCATATCTAAGTAAACTTTTCAACTATTATTGTCCCAAATTGCCGTCACAGCGCTTAATTTATTGAAAATTTATGTTCGCAGACTCGTCCGCTCTTGTGATCCTAATAGCTTCGTAATTAACCTAAATTTGAATTCTGTTAATTATTATTAAATTAGTGTGTGCTTGTAATTAGACCTTTAATATGTTTTGTAAGCCTAAATTTTGACAAAAACAAACGTTATTTATTTTGTGACAGTCAATTTAAACACATGTGTTATCACAGGTAAATGACTTGTGAATTATTATGCGTGCGTGCGTGCGTGCGTACATGTGTGTGTGTGTGCGTGCGTGCGTCTGTGCGTGCGTGCGTGCGTGCATGCGTGCGTAATTTGTCCGGTGCGCATATGGACAAAGCACTATAGTGTGGCGCGTGAGTTGAAGGGGGTTGTAGTACTTTCGATTAGAGAGCGACAATCAATTATTGACTTATGTCATACAACAAGATTACGTCGAAGAGGTAAAGTGATTTTATTATTGCGTTCATGTTTTCTAGGTTAAAGATTCTGGTAAAACTACAAGAACTTGTCAATTTTATGCCACATTGTGACGTTGGCAGAGGTGGTGCCTGAAATACGCAACAAATATATAAATAATACAACAAATATATTTCGATAGAAACAGTCATTACAACATTAAATTAATACAGAAAAATTGGAACTACGCTATAGATAACGGGTACCGAATATTACATTACATTAATATGTAAGTAGAATACAAAGTAAACGCATTTTAGAACCAAAAAAGAATGGTTAACCATACAGGAGCTTAGACAAATTACTACTTAGAACTAAAGAAACTTAAAACAAAACTAATTAATCGGGATGTGAACCTGCTAGCAGATTAGAGGGCCTGCAGAGCTTAGTATTTGTACATACAAAAAAAGGGATGTGTGCAATGAATATGTGCGAGGGATGTGTGAGAGGAATGTGTGAGAGGAATGTGTGAGAGGAATGTGTGA
>NW_020653993.1:11123375-11131566 GCF_003589595.1 Hyposmocoma kahamanoa
TTATACGTGTCAGGGTGACGGGTGCAGTGCCCCTTGATCTTTGCGATCCAAAGCTTTGAATACCGCTGCAGTTACTATGAACAGGCGTGTCGCTTACCACCAGGCGCACGACTTGTTCATCCTGCCACTGGGCATCATAAAAAGTCTGAATCACTTCACATATTATGTAATTTTCGCTGTGCTCGGGGCCTTGTATTACAAGGTTGGATTTCAACACTGTGTATACAATAAACGCCTATTATATATGTTGTGCCGTTACCACGCTTCAGCATCTAAGCGTGTTGCCATAATCACAGAGGCAGTGCCATCCCTTACATGCCGTCTTCACACGGCAGTACACACAGTGCTGGCAAGCGGAATGTATTTTTACGGTAAAATCACACTGGAAGCAAGCGTGGCTGCCATTAACATATCAATATGCAGCTTCCATATCTCATTACCGTATGGTACAAGGTATGTGATTATAGCGCTTATCTTATATCATGTACGTTATGGAAACAATTTGTGTAAACAAATCGTACGGACTGCTTTTCGGTGCAGAGAAATACGCATGTAGCCACCATTAGAATGAAAGTGACCTAATATTTCAATAAAAATTCCAACTTTTTGAGAATACGCAAAATAATAATTGAAGTTGTGACATTTTTACATTATTTAATTAACCTTCCAGCGGTCGCGCGCGGTCTCAGGGACCGCAGCGACCTTATTTTACAAAAACTATAAACTATAGATAGTTGAGCGACCATGATATCCTCGAGGAGATAAGGTACTTCTCCTTAGTAGCCCTGTGACATTCGTCACAAGCGCACATGTGTTTGCGGTCTCAGATTCCGCGAGCGACCGGTCGTGTTCCAAAACAATTCATGGAATGAAATTGAAACCTGGGTGAGTATTTTATGTTATTTGTACTATACTACTTAATAAATTAATGTTAATTGTTGTCTATCTATACAATTCAAATTTTGCTATTTGCGCTCCGATTAGCTTTCCTATATCTCAAAGGTTGTCTGGAAGAGATCGCTCTTAGCGATAAGTCCGCCTTTGTTCACATTAATTGCTGTCTACATACTGTTTGTGTGCTTGTGTGTGGGCAAGAAAGTGTATATCTATCTATCTACGTATATTACAAAATTATATTATTTTATGTAATATTATATTCAATTATTTATTATTACACTATTTGTTATATAGACAATCAGTTACGATGAATCAGAACGGCTTGCAGAGAAAGCGGAAACAGAAGATGAAGATGAAGATTTGATTATGTCAAACCATTCATACTGATAAGGAGTAGATTATCATAGTACAGTCAAGAGCACTTCAAGCTTGACACTTTGTACTTGGACCGTACTTATCGTAAGCGGCATAGAGTTGGATTTAAATCTTAAGTGTCAAAACTTGACGTGCTCTTGACCCTGTGCCTACTCTTAAAAATATTTAGAATGTTTTATTTTGTTTTCCTTTTTTATTATATTAGAATTAAGATATTACGTAGAACAACACAACTATTTAAAAATAATTGTGCTTCTAGAGTTCCTACAAAATTGTGCAATTATTATTGATAATAATTTTGATTAGTCGTAGTAATAATTATGATGTCTATTAATGATTGAGATAGAAAATTTCTTCTTTTTATTTTCTTGAGTTCTAACGTTGTTTTGTGTCATGTGACTAAAATGTTTTTTATTTTCATTTATATAGACAAAAGACTTATTTTTATTGTGTGCTATACAACGTCATGATGATATTCATTTGTCTTCTCAAACTGAACCCGCAAGGTTGCGGTCTCACAGACAGCGCGCGACTGCTTATGTTCGTCGCAAGGGTACGACCAATGGAAAGTAAATTACTCTTAAAAAAGTACCAAGGTAATGTATAGAAATTATGACGATTTTCGGAGCTAAAATTCATTTCTTCCTCATTTCTTCGCCAATGGTGGTGACGTGTTGTATTTGCAGATACAGGTTCAACAATAAATGTGGCGTATACATACCGACGCGGGACTGGAATTTAAAACATAACGAAAAAGACTCGTATAGCGAATCTGAGCCATTCGAGCATTAAGGTGTTAGTTCCAGATTAAAAACAATATTATGAACAATGATTTTTAAAGTCGTTTTACGGTATAAACTTATTTTGTTCAATTTTTGAATTCACTTTCATTCTAAGTCGTCTTGGCTACAGACTAAATAGTTTCAGTTCAGGACAAATTCTGGTATGCGCGCTCCTTTAAGGCGATTCTCAATTTCATTCAACATAAACCCTTTTATAGGTCACACTGCTGGCTACAGGTTTCCTCTAATGCAGGAAGGTTTATTCTATAGCCCGCCACGCTGACCCAATTCTTCGACGTGCGGGTTTTATCACGATATTTTCTTTCACCGAAAAACTTACAGTAAATTTAAAATTTTCCCCCATAAATTCTCAGATGCCCGGATTCAAAACTACGGCCCCTGCTTGAGAGATGGTAAATCAAACCATTAAGCTGCCACAGCGTCATAGCCTCAGCTTCTAATGCGATTACTTCATAATTATAACTACGGGGGATCTCTTTGGCAAGTGAGTGAAACTCCGATGTCGAAGGTTGGCAATTTATACTAAACCTAAAAGTATTGAATACAAAATTAAGTCAATGAGAGAGCCTACATTAATGTAACTCAATCAGAGGGCCCGCATTTAAACGAGAGAGCGAGACAGATGAATTGATGTCTCGCTATTATAAAAATACGCAATGCGTGGTCTCGCAGAACTCTCTCCCCTAGAGCACGCCCTTCTGGCGGAAGTCTCCTACTTAGTTTGTAGTTTATTTTACGGGCTATGAGCCTTCAGCTCGCTCTATAATCCGGTGGCGCAGTCAAGGTCATCAGCGACCAACTGCAAAATGTCCATCAGAAAAAAAAACCTCGCAGAACAGATGACCGTTGCGGCGAGCAGACGTGGATGCTAGTACCCACATAACGAATAATTTTATTGTGTGTATTTAAGAAGGCGGTTGTTGAAGCATTAAGTAAGGCACTGTAGTAGACTATGTTATTACACTGTTATCTTGAAAAAGTATTTTATATTCTTTGTCAGCGTTGTACTTTTGTAAATCGATAGCGATAATACTTCAATTTTGTTTGTCAATGTTTTTGTAATAATCTGTGGATGATGTGGTTGTACGTTGTAGAATTCTTCTTCGTTTTCGTTGCACTCTTGACAGCGCGGTTGTGGTCGTCATGGAGTATGTTTGTTAGGGGCTGATGTGACTCGCCACAAGACATCTCGCCGTATCTCACTTAGTGTACTCCCTCATTCCCATTGAAGACTTTATTTGGTTCGGCCATTGCAATTGCAGTTATCCCCCTTCACGTGGGCCAGTAGTCGCTTCCGCTGCCGCCTCTACCTTACACTAAGCCACGAATATAGTTATCAGAATTTGACGTCAGACCTATGTTTAGCATATTATGTTCACAAATTAAACTAAGCCCTGAATAATAATGATTCATATTGTCTCGTCAAATACAAGAAAATTAGAATATCGTTGTGTTTGAAGCTAGATTAGCTTCTTGAATTTGCATGTTTTATGAAGAATGGTATCGTCGAATGTAGATTTATACACATTTAGTTAAACAATAATGTATATAAACCATATATATCTCCTTGCAAGTTGACATTTTAAAGTACATTTAAATACGAAATGTTTTATTATTTAACGGGAATTGTTTTCTAAGTAGTAATATTCCAAACAAGTAAATAAATTGCTATAGTTTTATGATAGTTTATGCCTTTTATGTCTCAGGGTGACAGACGCAGTGGCAGTGCCCCCCAGATCTTTGCGATTTAAAGCTCTGAGTGGCACTGCAACTGTTATGGATAGGCGTGTAACTTACCATCAGGCGCACGACTTGCTCGTTCCGTCACTTATTATTATAAAAAAAAATTGACTCTCAGTGGTTACTATACTAGTCAAAACAAAATAAGGGCCACTTGTTTATTTCGATGTCGACAGCGATAATTTATTTTTTATGCATTCTCAAGTAGGTGAGACTTTTTTGTGGTGTTACCTAAGTGTTTACAAACATTTCTTGAGAACCCCAACAGCATATTTTTTTTATGGTGGGTAGATTTTGATAATTTATTGTAACCACTTGATTTTACCCGATTTTAAAACAAATTTTAAACTTATTCGAAGTAAAGATTCTGTCAAGAACAGTTAAACTTGTGCAACTTGTGGCTGAATTAACATTTTTGGAACATAATGCCGAGAATTCGACGCCACATGGACTTACCAACAGTAACCAGGGCCATAACATTACTGCAAGAAGGCCATTCGCAGCGTTCTGTGGCGTTGCAGCTGGGGTTTTCCCGGCGAGCGGTTCAAAATGCTTGGAATCGATTTCAAGAGACTGGGAGATTAACCAGAAGACGAGGAACAGGCAGAGTTCGGGCAACTACCGCACAAGAGGACCGCTACGTGAGCTTGACCGCGCGCAGAGAGCGGTTCATCACAGCCCGCGCCTTACAAAACCGTTTGCGCCAGGCGACGGGTACCCATGTTAGTGATCAAACCATTAGGAATCGGTTACATGAAGACCAGCAGTTCTCCAGAAGACGCGTAGTGCGAATTCCACTAACAAGTACTCATCGTGCAAACCGATTGTTGTTCGCAAGGCAGCATCTTTCCTGGGATATGGGGGTTGATGGGGGTTGATGTTGCTTTTGGGGGTTGATGTTGCTCGCTTCCGTAGGTTTACCCTTGAGACCCTACAAGTGACCCCTGGGTGGTGCTAAAGAGCTATAACTACTGGTGGTAGGCTTCGGCCGTGGCTAGTCACCACCCTCCCGACGCAGTCGAGTCGCCAAATGGTTTTTACCGTGTTCCGACTCGTGTTCGGGAGTTGCCATTTGGAGGTCGGGTCTGAACAGTTGCATTGCGTCTGACGGCGGGTTGTAGCTGCTTGTACTGCCACACTGAGCACTCGGTTCTGGAGGCTAGCGGGATCCGAAGCACGGTGCACCGCTGGCCGACCGTGGGAAGTTGGGGGCCCAAGTAGCGGGAAAGCCACCCGTGAAAGGCTGCCCCGCCACCCAACGAAAAATCCCGGAATGCTCCACCTTGCCGGTTGGCGACCGGAAGGGAGGACCAGGTGGCCATCTCCGGGGGGGTTCGGGCGTCCCCGCGGTCTCCAAGCCGATTGTAACCTCGTGTGGCAGTATGAGTCTGCTGCTTGGTTGAACACGACGCAGTGCCTCGTTCAACTGCCTTCCTCCTGCCTATTCACTTCTCCAAATCCAAAAATGAAAAACTATAAAAATGGAAAAAAGTATACACAGCGGTTGCACGTCCTCCCACTAAAAGTGCACCTCACTAACATCCGAGGTCTGCACTCAAATCTCGATTCGGTCCACTACCACCTTGAAACCGACAAACCGCAGCTGCTGTTCCTCACAGAGACGCAGATCAGATGTCCGACTGACGCAGCGTACCTCAGCTACCCCGGGTATACTCTGGAGCACAGGTTCGTACCTCGTGCCGGAGTCTGTGTGTACGTTCGCGATGACATCTGTGTCAAGCGTCTCAAGAACCTTGAGGCACCGAGTTTTTCAATTTTGTGGCTTCTGGTTGACACAGGAGTTACACAAATAGTGTACTGCTGTGTTTACCGATCGCACAGTGGAGATCAGGAGACGACCAAGCTGTTCCAATATCTAAGTGAGACGTCTGATGAGATTCAGCATAGGTACCCAGCGGCGCAACTAGTCATTCTGGGGGACTTTAATGCACACCATCAAGAATGGTTGTTCCCATACCAGAAGACCGATCACGCTGGGAGAGAGACGCGTAAACTTGCGTTAACGCTAAGCTTATCCCAGCTTGTCAGTGGCGCCACTAGGATACCAGATGTTGAATCTCATACGGCTAATTGCTTGGACCTTCTGCTGACAACTGATCCGGACCGATACTCTGTGGTTGTGGAGGCCCCACTGGGTACTTCCGACCATTGTCTGGTGAAAACTGTATCCGTATACTCCCCACCCGATCAGGGCCCTAGTGGTATGAGACGGGTGTGGCGATACAAGTTAGCAGATTGGGACGAAATGCGCCATTTCTTTGCGTCATATCTCTGGCAGGCGTGCTTTACTTCAGGAGACTCGTCGAGCTGTGCTGATGCTGTAGTCGAGGTCTTGCGTTTGGGTATGGAGTATTACATTCCATACTCTGATGTACCCAATGGACCCCAAGCTCGTCCATGGTTTAACGCTAATTGTAGTTGTGCTGAAGCACGTAAACAGTCCGCGTACCAAGCTTGGGCAGATGCTCGACTACGCAAAACTCCGAGTACTCAGAACATGAAGAAAGCTTTTAATAAGGCCGCCAAGAAGTGCAAAAGCATGTTACGTAGGGCCAAGTTCGACCATGTGCGCCGCATAGGAGCCAAGCTTGCCTCTTATCCAGCAGGCAGCAAATCCTTTTGGTCCCTGGCCAAAGCGGTCGAATCGAACTTTTGTCGCCCATCTTTGCCACCTCTGCTGAGGCCGGATGGCTCGCTGGCTCATACTGCGGAAGAGAAGGCGAATCTCTTTGCCTCACTCTTTGCAGAAAATTCGCGTCTAGATGCCGCAGGGACCCTACCACCTACTTTACCTCAGGCTGGCTGCACTATGGCGCCAGTTCGCATACGCCAAAAAGAGGTACTTAGAACTCTGCGAAATCTAGACGTGAATAAAGCTAGCGGGCCAGATGGAATTCCAGCAATAGTCCTTCGTAACTGTGCACCTGAGTTGTCTCCTGTTCTCACACGCCTGTACCGCCTCTCACTTGAGACTGGTGTAGTTCCCAGATCGTGGAAGCTTGCAAACGTGCAACCTGTACCAAAAAAGGGAAGCAGAGCTGACCCTGTCAACTATAGACCTATCTCAGTCACTTCCATACTCTGCAAGACTATGGAACGTGTACTCAACAACCGTCTCCTATCGTACCTTGAAGACAACGATCTCCTCAGTGATCGCCAGTACGGATTCCGACGAGGGCGATCTACTGGGGATCTTCTTGTGTATGCCTGTCACATATGGAGCGAGGCTATAGAAAAGCAAGGCGAAGCACTTGCAGTGTCTTTGGACATTTCTAAAGCCTTTGACAGGGTCTGGCACGCAAGCCTTTTAAGCAAGCTTCCCTCTTATGGGCTTCCCACTGACCTTTGCAATTGGATCTCGGATTTCTTGAGCGAACGTTCGATTCGAGTGGTCTTAGAAGGCTACTCTTCCGAACATATGGCGATAGATGCCGGAGTTCCTCAGGGTTCCGTACTGTCTGCAACTCTCTTTCTGCTGCATATCAATGATATGTTAATTCCAGGTACCTTTGCGTATGCTGATGACAGCACAGTTGTAGATAGGTACTTGACCAATGCAAGGGTCAGTGGAGAGGAAATCCAGTCTTGTCGAGAGTCCATGGTTAG
This sequence comes from Hyposmocoma kahamanoa, assembly GCF_003589595.1. Classification (NCBI taxonomy): domain Eukaryota; kingdom Metazoa; phylum Arthropoda; class Insecta; order Lepidoptera; family Cosmopterigidae; genus Hyposmocoma; species Hyposmocoma kahamanoa. The sequence goes on from NW_020653993.1 coordinate 11,130,818, forward strand.
CCGTTTAGATTTGACACTCCAGGCAGTCTCCGATTGGGGCAATGCCAATCTTGTCAAATTTAACGCTACCAAAACGCAGGCGTGTCTATTCTCCACAAAACGGAGTCCCTTTGAGCTGACTCCGACTTTTCGTGATATATCCATACCGATAGCCGATTGTCTCCAGCTACTTGGAATGGACCTGTCGTCCAATTTGAACTTCGGCAGATACATTGAATCCACGGCCAAAAATGCAGCAAGGAAGCTTGGGATCCTTTCCAGGGTGAGGCGGTACTTTACACCGGGACAGTTGCTCCAGCTGTACCAGGCACAAGTCCGATCGTGCATGGAGTACTGCTGCCACCTTTGGGATGGCTCTGCGACATATCAACTGGCCACTTTGGATTCAATTGACAACCGTGCCAAGAGACTTATAGGTGACTCGGAATTAGTGGAGGCGAAGCTGCAGAGCCTTGAACACCGCCGTAAAGTTGCCTGCTTATCGGTATTTTACAGGATATATCACGGAGAGTGTGCGATGGAATTACATGATTTAATTCCGCCTTCCCCTTTCCATCACCGGGGGACTAGGCGTAGGCTTGGGTTCCACCCCTATGTTGTGGATATTCCAAAGATTCGCACGAAGCGTTACGCTTCCACATTTATATGGCGAACGGCTATGGAGTGGAATTCCCTGCCTGCAGACTTGTTCCCTGAACGTTATAACTTGGACCTTTTCAAGGCGAGAGTGAATAGGCATTATTTAGGTG
>NW_020653993.1:11131666-11132083 GCF_003589595.1 Hyposmocoma kahamanoa
GTGCAAACCGATTGTTGTTCGCAAGGCAGCATCTTTCCTGGGATATGCAGGATTGGAGCAAAGTGTTGTTCACTGATGAGTGCAAAGTGAAATTTTTTAGTGATGACCGTCGCATTAGGGTCTGGAGGCGTGAAGGCGAGCGATTTTCAGATGCATGCATCCATGAAAGTGACAGATTTGGGGGACCTAGTGTTATGGTGTGGGGAGGAATCTCTATTTCGGGCAGAACCGAGCTGGTAATTCTTAATGGAGGCACAATTACAGCTCAACGCTATATCGAGGAAGTCATAAGACCCCATGTGATCCCATATGCACAGACAATCAGTGCAGGATTCCGTCTGATGCACGATAATGCTCGCGCTCATACAGCTAGAGCCACTAGAGAGGCCCTAGAGGAGGCTGGTATACCGGTGTTAC
>NW_020653993.1:11137083-11196159 GCF_003589595.1 Hyposmocoma kahamanoa
CTGAGACACAAGTTGACAAGTCCCATGTGCCTGTAATTTCACCAGCACCCTTCAAAACCGGACACAGTAATGCTGACATTACTGCTTGGCGATAGAAAATTCATAATTTAGTAATTTTTGGTAAAATGTTTGTCTTCTTTCACAATCTATCGATATGTTATTTTTTATGAGCCTATACTGTCCCACTGCTGAGCAAAGGCCTCCCTCCCCTGTCTCTACACCTCTCCATCGACGCTTTGGCCTGCCGCATGTTTAATGACCTCGTAGTGCATGGAATATTTTGTGACCAATGATCTCATATACTTGACACATGACATAATAATAATAATTTTAGGCCTTGGGAGAGGCGAGAGTTTAAAATAAATACAATAATAATAATATAATAATAACGCACACACTCAACATAGCCCCGCACTAGGTAAACCCTGTGTCGCGGGTGCCATGAACACACACATAGACATCCACAAATTACACCCAAACTCACGAGAGAAATAAATGTAGATCATACAAATATTTCTCCCGGCCCGGGAATCGAACCTGGGACCTCTGCGTGGCAGTCCGGCGTGGTAACCGTTCGGCCACGGAGGCAGTTTAGCATGGTTGTTTTCTATCTTTGGTGTTCCATTCTGTGTTGGCCTTCGCCCATGACTCGTCTGACATGCGGCAGACGTGACCCGCCCAGTCCCATTTTAGTTTACCGGCTTGTTGGCCCACATCTACGATTCGTGTTTTGGAGCGCAAATTACTGTTCCTAATTCGCTCGACATAACTATTTAAAATTTTATAAAAAGTGGCAACCTTACAAATGTCATTTTACTCCGTCTTCAAAAGACTAAAACTAAGACTAAAATGCGGTGTCACGTGAAATATTCGTTTTTAATTAGCAAAGAATAAAGCACAAAATTCTCTTTTAAAAATAGTTAAAACTAGTCAACGTGTTCGGCTTATCGGAACTTAGGTACTCTAATGACGCATAGCTGAAATATCATGAAATAATTTCAATATTCTAAAATAGGATTATGATTTTTTATATCTAAAAAATTTTTTTTCACTTAGCCCCATTGACTTACAATTATATGGACATCGGGTCCACGCTAAAAAGTGTCCGAACTTATAGGGCGTTAAAATCGTATATAGAGCGTCATTCACACTTTAGTCTTCGTTTGTTCGACTGACAGCGAAGCAAACAAAATTAGACAGTACTGCGATGACATTACAATTTAAATTCAACGTTTTAGCTTTTTCATATTCCTTTACATGTCACTACGTTTAAATAGGTTGACTTGGGACATTTTTTTCGTAGTTTTTGTATTAGACCCGTCGTCCATTTATTTGTAAGTCAATGCTTAGCCCCGTTTTAGTTACCGGGCGGCAGACAGGTATTATGGTTATGGCGCATTCATTCAATATATGTTTTAATAAGACTGTGTTTTTATTAAGATAATTTCTAATAACCAATGTAAATTTAATTAACTAAATTGTATCCATAAAATAAAACCGTTGTTCGCTGCTAACGGTTAGTACTAAAAATTCGTGCCCGACATCGCTTTCGCATAAACGAGAGCTACCATTGATATTTTATGAATGAAGTAATATAAACAAACAAAGTAATATTTAAATTATTAAATTACATACATCTGATAATTACAACAATCGAGGCTTTTTTAACCCCCATCGCAAAAGAGATGTGTTATAACTTTGAAGCCTTAGTCTGTGTGTCTGTATAATAATATGTACTGTAGTGATGCAACGGAATTGTCATAATGGAAACAGATGTAAAAAGTAAATCTTAGCAGAAACGGATGCGGAAGCGGAAGTGTAAATACTATAAAGATCTCAACGGAATAGATTCAAACAAGGCTTGATTTTTGAGGATGTATAATCATTTACAGATTGAGTGTTAACGAAATGATTCTCTTAGATTTGATGTAGCTGCAATGTGTGACCGACTTAGACAAGTTGACGGATGCAACTTCGTCTTGGCTTTTCCATTATCGACCGAAGCGAAGATGCTATGTAAATCGGCTTAGAGGCCTGAAGTTAAGGCAATTATAACCAGCTTCAATTCTATCTCTAAATTAGTAAATAATTATGTGTATAGAGCGGGGTAGTTGCATTTTCTGACAAAGCTCTTTAAATAAAGAAAAAATGGGCTTGTCCAAAAATTGCACTTAATACAAAACTGCTGAAACTCACACACCTCACCGCCCAGCAATACACGCACGAGCGTGATCCCTAAATGTTATAAACTTCCGATAAAAGTTCCGTTACGGAAACAGATGTGAAAAAGCATGCGGAACTTCCGCAGAAGCAGAAGCAGAAGTCTGTGATATCGTAGCTCCCAGCAACATAACTCCCCTCTTTTTGCGTCAGGGATTAAAATTACTCTAAACCGATACAGTTTTAACTAGTTTCTTAAAATTTTATATTATAGTTCACCTAAATATACATGTTATTTTAAGTTCATAATATTACTGTACAAATGTTACCTGTAACAAATTTATTTGTAGGTAATCTGGTTTTAAATAGTAAATAAAATGTGCACTATTCTGTACGCAAAAAGGCTTACATTTGTGCCTTGCAGTGTAAATGTCGCCGGTAGCTCTCACTTCGCCTTATTTATATACAAAAAAGAAATATCTTATAATATTAAATACATCATTTCAAAGCAACGCAAAGTCTTGACTGATTTTTAATTACAAACTAGATATTTTAAAAGTAAACTGAACTGCAAGCCTTTTAGCATTTTAGGCGTTAAATCTTTTCATAGACATTATAATGATAGTGGTAACAATGTGCTAGATAAAATATAGTGATCCACATCAATACTTGATCTCAAAGTAGGGAAACCCCTGTGGTTTGAGTATACAAGCGCAGCGATATTAGGTCTGGGGTACTACACAGAGCACTAAAATTAGAAAATACCGTTTCTAAATTTCGAGAATCCAAAATCGGCCCCGAGACCTACTCATCTACAGGACTCCATATACAGACGATCTCGTCTCGATAATCGTGGCCATCCATCGCTACTCCCTTGGCGTTGAGATTAATTGTTCACAAAATATACACTATCAATTCGTCATTAGGATTAGTTTGAAACGACGGATCCTGAAAATAAATGATCCCGTGTCTAGATGAGGCCTAAGGCGAGGAGGTGCGCGGGTCACGTGAGTTGCTCTTTAAGTCGGAAGCTATGTCCGGGCATGGTCGCAGGGCCTCTACTAGCCCGGATAGCTAAAAGAGGATGAGCTAGATATCCTGCGGTCCCTCCAGCCGTTGATGTTATTGGGTACTGTTTTTCGACGTCGGGAAATGATCGTGCCTTACAGCTCCGCCACCAATAAGGACATTAGAACTGGTAGTGGACTTTAGAATCAACGGCTTAGCGGTGGCCACTCTTTGTTATGCAATACACAACGGGAAGTAGCTTCAGTACCTATCTTTAAAAATAGGAAGGTGTACGTGGACACACTGGCCTCTTGAGAACCGGATGAAGTCAGTGACAACAGTCGGTGATAACCCGGGACACTAGCTGATCCGGGGGCAGGACCTGAACTTCGAAGATCCCTGTATATCCACAGGTTATAGTGCCCTTCTCGCATAACCAAGAAGTTGAACAAAATACGTGTCGAAGATACGGGAGCTGTCTAACCTTTTGAGAACCGGATGAAGTCGGTGCAAGTGGGCTGATCTGGAGTCTGGACCTGACTGATAAGGTCCCTGTGCAGGCTTACTTGTACAGGTTATAGTGTCCTTCCCGTATAACCAAGAGGTTGATAGGGAGGGTCACTCATAAACAAACCTTATGTCGGAAGATATGGGACTGTCCCGTATACGGGGGCTATAAAATCCACATTGTTTACCACTGCGCCACTAAGACGAAAAACGACAAAAAATTATCGCATTGTCGCACGACAATTTTTTGTTGTAATTTTGTATATATTTCATTTTAAATACTATATTGCACGTTAAAAGTACAACCTTGCTTATTAAAATTAAAATTTATTTCAGAAACAATATAGTTCATTTCCCGAATGTTGATTTTTTCGTTTAGGCTCAATTTAAATTGCTACGGAATGGAATGGAAGCGTCAAATTTGCTTCATGAGAATTCGTGAGAATGTTCGAGAATTCTTGCGACTGAGCTTTGAGGTATGGTAAGGTAAGGATGATGGACTTAGATATTGTTTTTATTTCGCAAATTTGTGAAGCAGAAGAAAAATAAGTGAAAAGGACAAGAACAGGAGAAGAAGAACAAAAAACGGATAGAAGGGATACCTATAAATAAATAAATATTACACAACATCATATACATTGCTCTGATCCCAAACTAAGTAACTAAACCACTTGTGTTATGAAAATCGGAAACAACCACAAACACCACATCCGCGACGGTGTAGAAAAGTTAGTTTCTACATTGACCCCGCAGGGGATCGAACTCGGGACCTCGGACATGGCGGCACCATGAAAACCGGTGTCCAAGCCACTCGATTGTACCGATTGAATTCTGTTTTTTGATATGTTTTTTTTGGCTCACACCTAGTTTATACATTACATTTTGACATAAAGTTTATTATGTTACGTACAATTTCGTTACAAAAACTCGCTTCCATTCCGTTACGCAGATATATAAATTAAACCTTGGTGACGGTTTTCTGCCGCCGTTAGTTCTCGAGTCCATTGGCATCAGTCGCATTGACGGTAAGAGGCCTGATGGTATGACTGTCGGACCATGGAAGTTAGGGAGACAGTTAGTATGGGACGCAACCTGTATGGATACTGTAGCCCCCTCCCATGACCTTGCAAGCGTGGGCAGCGCAGGCTCTGTCACCAGAGTGGCCGGGAACCGCAAAAGGCTCAAATACGCCAACCTTGCTCAGTGCTACAGCTATGTGTCTTTTTCAGTAAAAATATCACGGGGGCCATAGACGAAACTTCTAGCGAACAAGCTGTCGGATCACCTTGTAGAAGCCTCTGGTAATCACAAGGCTGGCAGTTATTTCCGCCAAAGAATAAGTTTAGATATTCAAAGGGCCTTCTGAGAGCCATGACCCAGGCGACGACTCTCGAGGAAATGTTTTATTTATGAACTTTCAAATACTATATTACATTTAAATTAGAATTTTTAATGTTCATTAATTTTTTACATTCCTAGGAAAAAATGAAAATAGGGACAGATCGGCCTTTTTTTACTGATCACGGTAGTATTCAATTTTTTTTAATGTCACATGTGCCTTAACTAACGTCGGCAATATTGATTTCTGCATTATACATAAAAAACAAAAATATAAACATTTTTATTCATAATTCTATGTTGACGTAAAAAGAAAGTTTAGATAGTACTTTGAAACGAGACAATTTATCCTCTCTACACAATATACATCAATAACTAAATTCTTTCTTCTCAAGTATCATTCAACGGTCATTCTCGGACTAGTTATTAACTACCCAATTTCCAGGGCAATTTTTATTACTTAAAATATTCAAGTATATTATTTATACTTAAATAATAAAAATTGCCACGAATATTAGGAAGTGAACATTATCATGTTTTTACGTATTTTGTTTCTTGAAAGTAATTTGCTTCCAAGTAAATACTGAACAAAAGCCAAGTGCAGTCAGCAGTTTTCTCAAAAAATTCCCTAAATTATCGAGAGGCAAAAAAAAGGTGTCACCTTTTTACTCATAAAATTTTTATAATTTTGGTGGTACTAATTATCAAATCATCCCGTGAATAAAAATTATAACACACTTTAGTTTATCTCAGTGTTGCCAGATGGGTAAATTTTTCGTAAATTTTGACCTTTCTGCGTAATATGTAAGTAGGCAGTTATCTTTTCAGGAAGTTGATGTTTTTTAAATTCAATGAAATTTGTTATTCTAAATCATTGACTTACAAATAAATGGACGACGGGTCTAATACAAAAACAATCTATTTAAACGTAGTGACATGTAAAGGAACATGAAAAGCAGTACTGTCTAATTTTGCTTGCTCCGCTGTCAGTCGAACAAACGGAGACTAAAGCGTGAATGACGCTCTGTATACGATTTTAACGCCCTATAAGTTCGGACACTTTTTAGCGCGGACCCGACGTCCATATAATTGTAAGTCAATGTTGTAAATCCTAAATAGTTTACGAATGCACTCAAATTAGACAATAAATTAACTCAGGGATGGCGCATTCATAATAAAATCAATCAATTAGTGGTTACAGCTTGAATTTTGTTAAGCATACTTACTTTTTTATTTTTAGGATTTATCTTTTACAGTTAAAATTTTAATTGAAAAAACGAAATTGTAAAATGTAACTTTTGCAGCAAAAATGTAAATTTTCAGGTAACGTGTTGTAATTTTTGACTCAAGGGACCTGGGAACACTGGTTTTTCTATGTACGTTTCCACTGTTGATACGGTTGATAAAAGGAATTTAGTTTTTGCCTCTCCATAGACAATTACCTTAATATAAACCTAGCGCGTAATACCCTAAGAAGTCGTAAATTTAATTTCTAGATTTTTGGCATACAATAAGTGATATTATATTCTCAAAATGGCGTAAAAGTATAAGGCACGTTTTTTTCTAAATTTTACTTATGACTTTTAAATGTAGAAGGACGTATAATACGGCTAGTATTGTTTTATCATTCAGAATAACCGTACACTTAACGTAATTTTTATTTGGTATTTAATTCAATGAAATATTGTTATATTTTTCAAAATAAGTAAACAGGTCATTTTGCTGTCATATTTATAGTCAATATTTTTTTTAAATACAAATTTTTTTTATAAGGACTACGGATATCCTGAATGAAAGCGAAAAACATTAAAACCTAACATTGGCACTTTCAGCTCATTTTATCAAAAATAACAAAACAATGAAACTATAAAAAAAACTCGAAGTGATATGTTTTTAATAATTGGATTTCTCGTGTAAAAAAAGGAATAAAAGGAAGGCGAACATAAATAAAACAAAAATCTTTATAAATTAATATTTTTTATTCAAATTCGAAATGTAACATTAATTATTTTCTGTAAATATAAAATCGTATTTTGTCAATGGATGGATTTTTTAAAATTTAACTATAGAGAAAAACATAATGAAACTTTTAAATCAATGTAGTTTTTATTTTGTTACAAATCGGTAGAAAAATTGAAAAAAATATAGATAAAATAAAAATAATTAAAGTATAGCTTAAAAATAAAATTATTAAAACTTTGGTATCTGTATTAATTAAACCGATTAAATTTTGGAGTAGAAAAGCTATTAATTTAATAGAAAAATTACACTTACTTATTTACAGTTCTCTAAGCGGGGATATAAATTAAAAAATAATTAAAACTTATATTAATTTCGTATTGTCAGTTCGCGCTTGAGTATTTATGTTGATGTATTTACAAACGGTAAAAATGCGGAGAAAAATTCTTATTAATATTTTTTTTTATAGAATACAAATAAAATCTACATTACGTAGGCAGTTAACAAATTTTATAGAAAAAAAACACATTTTTCAATATTATATAAAAAAATACAATACAGAAATTCAGCCAAAATTTGATTTAAGCAAATCAAGATAGGACGAAATATGCTGAATAAAAAAATACGTTTATTTAAAAACAATAAATGCATTATTAACATTTAAGATGAATAATTCTCAAAACAATCGACGATTTTGATCGTCGGGGTAAATTCCAAATTTTCCCATAAATTTTGTAAAAACATTGAAATACACTACTGTAACAATTTAAGACAACTTATTTAAAAAAGAGATCCATCACAGGAATCGAACTTTATAATTTTCAATATAAGCAACTGTTATTGAAGAAAAATCAAAATTTTAATAATAATTAGTACCTAAATATATGTCTAAAAATGATTTCACTTGGACAATGAAAAAATGTCTTCTTCCCTTATGTCTTTTTTGGACGTATTTATAGCCTAGATTTACAATTACAATGATAAGTCAGTCGAACAATATTTTTTAATTACAACCTCCGAACATCTTGACTAACACGGACAATCTCATAAAAAACTTGTCTATCTATAATCATGGACACACTACACCCTTTAAAGTTCGTTCTTTCATATCACATTCAATGAATTAACTTCTATCTACAATTTTATCTAGTCCACGTATATACACTTCACTCATATATATTCACCGTGTTCTTTTGTTTGTTAATTCACTTTGTTTAAATTCACATTGTTCGAACACTTTAATTTATGGTGATTAAACTACATGGGTTTCACTTCTTTTGTTATAAGACTCGTCTATGGTAACGTTCTGTTTTTTGTTTTCTTTTCTAATAGTTCCGTACTGCGGAACATCGGATGTTAGGTTTTGTACTGTGAGAATTTGGCTTGAGTTACTTTGAGGCGTACTGGAGGATATTGGGCTGCCATATTGGTTTCCGTATTTGTGTCTCGATGGGTCTTTCAATATGGATTGGGGTTGTTTCACTGGTGCTGAAGTTAAGGGTTGTTGGTGCTGAAACAGAAGGTTTAGGTTAATAGACTAATTAACAACTTGTACTTGGAGTCCCTGACCCCGGTCGACAGTGCCTATGCTGCGGAATACTGCGATACCTACAATGAACACTACGTCACGACTTTATTTTTGGGTCATTTTCTGTTATATTTGTAAACAGCCATATTTCTTTACTTCGAATTTTGTAAAAGAAATAGAAATAAAAAACAAAATTGAAAAAAAAACGAAAGAAGCAAAAAACTAAATAAAAACAGAACAAGTCCAAATTGGCGTAGTGTTTATTGGACGTATCGACTCTCTCTCCTAATTTAAACAAAAACAATTATTTTACTTATCACTGTACATAAATACAAAAATCTCACAAATACAAAGACAAATTCATTCAATCCGGCTAAACTCGAACCAGCGACTTTATGGTTAAACCGGGGTCACTTTTTTAAATTTTTTTTTTAAGCCATAGCCACATTACAACTATTGAGCGGTTTATTTTTTGTGGAAAGAGAGCAAGTATGAAGTAGGTGTTAAAATATGAATTATTTGCACTAGTTGTTTTTATATTCTGTACATTTCTAACCGCCGTGTTTCCTATATAAAACAAAAGTCTATATATGAAGAGACCAAGGAAAAAATGAACAAAGTCACTTAAAACGGTTATCTATCAGCAGTCCGAAATGACATTTTTCAGAAATAGCGTTTGCTCGAATTTTCATAACCTCGAAAGTAATATTGAGAGGAAAATGTTTTTTCTTTTAAAGCTAACTTACCGAACCTAATCGTGTCTTTGCGATAAACATCCAACATATCCTGAAAGAACAAGGTTTCGTTATAATTCGGTTTTCGGTGTAATGAAAATTCGAATAAACGTCATTTCGGAAAAAAATACTCGAATTTTTTTTAATAAAATTTCGAAATAAAATAATTTACCTGCGTGCAATTCCCTTGATGTAGCACTGTGACGTCAGGTGGCGGCACCGCCATCTTGTCGAGCCTCTGTCGCCTCAGTGTACCACCAGTCGACTGTCTATCTAAGGACACTGTAACAAAGTTCAAAAAATAAATTAAAGTGTTTATCATTGGCATTTTATTAATAATGGGACGAACAAGTAATGTAACTCAGAGCTATTCAGAGCTCTCAATCGCAAAGATCTGAAGGGCACTGCCACTGCACCCGTCACCCTGAGACATAAGTTGAAAGTCTGCCTGTAACTTTCACCAGCACTCTTACCCTTTAAAACCGAAACGCAGTTATGCTCAGATTACTACTTGACGGCAGAAATAGGTAAGGTGGAAGTACTTCTCTGGACGAAATCTCTCACAAGGAGCTCTACTGTTATTAATTTACTATTTTAACTAGTTTAAATAAAATAAATCAGCCGGTAGAGAACTACGGGTATTTATTATTAAAACGGAGCAGACAGGCAATCACAGAAACTACGACATTTAATTAAATGCAACTGTGTTTCCGAGCACATACAACCTGAGCATCTTTAGAGTCCGTTCATTTGACACAAATTTCATCGCGGACATGCCGCATGGAACGAACTGTCATGGCAAAGTAAGTTCTATTTATTTAGCTTTTACGTTTTAACTTAAATTATTGTCCACGTGCGACCACATGATTGTATTATTTCGAGGAATTTAAATATTGTTGCCTAGTAAATAGAATTCGGATTCGCCATTAATGTACGTGGAAGCGTGGTAAGTGAGCGGTCGCCGCGCATTTTCGCGTCGTGTAATGGACGCTTAAGGTGCGACTGAATATGTATCTTCTAGACGAGCTCGTTCCATTGTAGACCCTATCTTTACTCCTAGGCTAGTTAGTGGTCAAGACCAAGTCCATTTACTCAAAAAATATTTCAAAGGTGATCTCGGAGGAAAGATGCACACGAATATTATCATCAACTCAAAAAAAGCAATTCAGAGAATGTTGGGTTCTTTGGTTTTCGCAATTGTTACAATTTCGTTTTTAAGTAGCAGTAGAGCTTCTAGTGAAAGAGTTCGTCCTGTTATGTCCAAGGGTGCTGGTGAAATAACAGACACATGGGACTTGTCAACTTATGTCTCAGTGTGTCGGGCGCAGTGCCCCTCAGATCTTTATGATTTAAAGCTCTGAGTGCACTGCATCTGTTGTGGAAAGGCGTGTAGCTTAATGCTGCCTAAAAACAGTTACTGCTGTGTTCCGCATTCGGTAAAGAGAGCTATTTGAGATCTTAATGTGCCGATAGACAACGGCTTGGGGTGGATCGTCTGATTGCAATTGTGTATAGCATCAAGAAACAAATACAGGCTAGTTGGGTTAAATTTCTCACCGTCCATTCCGTAATTGTGAGGCGGGCTGGCCATATGAGAAGGAGATCCTCCAGGGACTCCTCCGTTCATGAGATGTGGTTTGGGGAGGGGCTGGGCACCGTACTGCTGGGGTGGCGTTGGTGTTCTGCCTTGCTGTTGGGAGAATAAAAACAAATTCAGAACATTTTATTTTTATTGAATATTATGATGTCCGTAAGTAATTATTATATTTCTAACGGCAAGCGGTAATGCTCACATTACCGCGTTCCGGTTTTGAAGGGCCAAGGTGCTAGTAAAATTACAGGCACATGGGACTTGTCAACTTATGCTCCAGTGTAACGTGCGCAGTGGCAGCGCCAAACGGCGCATTTTCGTGTTACGTCAGACTGTAATGATCTAGTCAGTCGCCGTCTTAAGAAATCTATATTCTTTCGTGAAAATGCTCCACTAGTTGGTTATTATTATTGAGACAAAGGTCGAATATACACAAAGAATAATTCCTTCTATCGAATATCAAGAAGAAGAGGAAGAGTTAAAAAATACAAACCTGCTGATGCAAATATTCTCCAATAAGGGGCGGGTAAGACAAGTATCTATCTGAAGCCATGTTGTAGTAAGATCCGTCTAGCGGCGGCATAGGACTCGGTGCAGGCACGTAGTTTTGTTTGCCTGCGCAAAATTGGTTACGTGTAAATTGTCAGCTGGCCGTATGTACCTTGTGATATTACAAGCAAGTTATAACGTCTATCTATATGTTCGGATAAACAACAGCTTAAAAAGCAACTTTATTATTAATAAATTCACCAAAAATAAACTTTTAGGTTTTCGCTGAACTCTTAACTTTTCCGATCTGTATTTCAAGCCATTACCGAAATAGTGTAAGCGACAAAAAACGAATTTTACAACTTTTTTTAATATTTCTACAATTAAATGTGATACTAAATAGAATTTTAAAATATAATAATGAATTTCGTAACCGATTAGATTGAAGCCAACTAAAAATTAAAAAAAAATTTTAACGGTAAGTTTGAATGATTATAAATTTACACTCAGGCCTCTGAAATCTTAAAAAAGAAAACATTTGTCTGTGTCTTTGTTGCATCTAATCGACCAGAATTTATGGAACAATCGATTTTTCTAACGACCTGAGAGAGGTCTTTAGTAAAAGCAGTTTATATCACGTAGTTAATTCACCCTTAAAATAGTTTCAGTTAATTCTATTGAACTTTCCAATAAACGACTCAAGTTTGTGTGAAATGGAGTTAGTACGTGAAGAGATCGTGGAAAATGAGTTTAAATAACTAACTAAAGTCAATATTTCAAATTAAGCCTACCAGCACTTCTGCCTAAAGTACTATGTCCGCTGATATCCTTATGCCGATGGGGGTGGGGCAAAGTCCTCGCATGGTCTCCTTCGTATACAGCATAATTTGGCGGGGGGTAGTCCAATGGTGGCGGGATCACCAAGCCTTGCTCGTCCATTAAGTACGCGTCAGTCTGTGGAGAAGAAATTTGTTGCTTAGTTATTTAACACTTGTGGGCAAACGAATAGACAGATTAACTGCCCAAACCCATATAACATCATTATACACTTAACAATTTCGTACGCAGGACAAAGAACGAACTTCCATATATAGCGTTAATTAGTTCAGGCGCATAGCGTTCTACGTTAATAAAGATGATAACCCAAAAGAGCACCAAGTTTAGCGTCAAAAATCTCTATATTTCTGATCACCGTTAATAACATTTTTCTTAGTAGAGTCTGTGTACCGAGTTTACACGTGCTCATAACGTTCTGACGCATATCGTTCTATGTTAAATTATAGTTTAATGACGATGACAATAAAAACGAATCTAAATCCAAATTAGCATCGAGTTCAGCGTCTGATAAAGCCTCATAATTTTACTTTCTTAGTCTTATAATTTTACTTAAAATTCGTCTTTCTCGACAAGAGTCTATGTATAGCGTTCATACGCGCTTATAGCGTTGCCCGCGTTCTGTGTACCTCACATTTGTTTTAAAATGAAGTCAAAATAGTCTACACCATTTGATATACTACCAACATCATACTTATACGCTAAGAAGATTAGCGTCCTCAAAAGCTTTTACTTGTCAGTCTGCTAAATGTAAGCTTCTGCTGAAATGGGAGTAGTAATCGTCGCGTTTGGTGGATAATTGGCTATAGAGATGTTGAATATCAAAATGTTTACTACTATGATATTCAATTTTTATTTTTGTGAAATAGATCCACTAGTTTGTTATAATTAAAATTGCTTCGATCGAGCTGTATTTGAACCAGCGTCATCAGGATACCGTGTCGATGCTCTCCCAACTGAGCTATGAAAGGAACCAGCAGACCTTGCGATTTTTTCTATATGCTTGCTGCAGATCTTTGTCTATGGCTTTTAATGACTTTTTTCTGTGACAAATCTATGAAAGTTTTTTTAACAGGAAGTTGTTGAAGCTTATTTTGCTAATTAATCTAAATAAAACTTCAAAAAATATTTCTTAAAGAAAGAACATAATATGGGTAACTTATCACAAAGTCGATAATTTTTTTGTCCGAAGTAACGTTTGTTCGAATTTTCATTACACCGAAAACCGAATTATAACGAAACAGTTGTTCTTTCAGGATATGTTGAATGTTTATCCCAAAGGCACGTCTAGGTTCGGTTAGGTTGAGTTAAGTTAGGTTTAAAAGAAAAAACATTTTCCTCTCAAAATTACTTTTGAGGTTATGAAATTTCGACAAACGTTATTTCTGGAAATTGTAATTTCGGACTACTGATAAGTAACGCACAAGATGAGCCTTTCGATGATATTTTTCCAATATTTAAAAAAAATCCAATTTCCACTATTATGATAACCGTCAATTTGCCTAATAACTGCTAAAGCATTTTTAATAACCGACAAAATATCTCATCATCGCACTGAGTCTTATTAGTTTAGAGCAGTTTTTTACCGACTTAAAAAAAAGAGGAGTTTCTTAATTCGGCTGTATGTTTTTTGTGTGTATGTTACGCAATAACACTTTTGTGATCTTATTTGTGAACCGATTTTGATGATTCTTTTTTTGTTGGAAAGAGGGTACCTCAGATGTGGTCCCATTTAAATTTGAAGAAAATATTTCACCTCTAAGAGTGGCAAATTAGGGGATGAATGACTTTTCTCCGTCCTGATTCAACCCTGACGTTGACGAAATAGTCGCGCAAAACGACGGAGCCACACCTATTTAGAAAACTTGAACGTAGACAGTATTTCAATGTAAATATTAAAACACAGCCACATCTTAGCGATTGCAGAACAATATTTGACCTAAGTGTTCGCAGTATTAATTTGCAAGATAACCCTGTAGCTACCGCACGATGGAGGATTTAACCAAATAATGCAGAGTATATTCGAGGAGTGTAAACACTCCGAGATTTGCAAGAGACGTCTCGACAGTATTCAATAACGCTGTGTTAATTAAATGTCGGGGAATGTTGCAAAATCGTAGTGTAATGTTATGGGGAGACTGAGGGGATATAATTGGGAGACCGACCACAACATATGTAGTAATGAGTTTCAGTAACTGTAGAGCTCTTTGTGAAATAACTCACACAAGGAAGTACTGCCACCATACCTATTTCGGCCGTAAGGATGCTGTTGAAGTTTCCAGCCATAGAGTATATAACCAGAAATAGAGATGAAATGTCATTTAATTTGTTTGAAAACTGTTCTGCCAAATCATTACTGCGACAACTGCTCTCCGATTGGTCAGCCCGAATTGGAAACAATTGACGAGTGTCGTTAATTGTTCCATTTCAAATCGACCAGTTTGACTTGAGCTCTGATATAATGAAAGAAAATTGGATAATATTTACATATTTAATATTTAATTACCGATGAAATGTGATTCCGTTTGTTTTGTAATTAGATGTTTCACTGTTTTCCCTATACCACCGAATGGAACAGGCATCCAAAGATATTATCTTTATTACAATAAATACAGAATATTTTTGGAATACGGAGACGTACACACAGGTCAGGCGCTGTGTTATTTCAGCTTTCTAATTTGTGATTTTAGTGCAAATGATAGTTGATATTTAAAAGTGACGCGCGGTCCATATATTTTATTCTAAAAGGTATAACAGTAGGGAAAAGGTGAAGGTAAAGAAAGAAGAAAGGAACAGGCTGTTACAAACAATGGTATAAAAACAGGTACAATAGTATAAAAAATTCTCTACAGATTAGACAACCCCCAAAAGTAAGCCTATATTTGTATGAAATATGTATATTGTTACTGTTTATAAGCAGTTAGGTTACATGATTAAGAGCACATCTGCTCGCCTCGAGAATTTTGTATGGAGTAACGATGGAACGAAGCAAAGTAAGAATGACGAAGAAAAAATATTAGAAAACGATTCATAATTCAAAAGCAAATGGCCAGTGACCAAAGAAAAGTGTGATCAAAAGGTGTAATGACGATGAAAGAGGTCTTATCGTCACATAACTCATGTAACTAATACTTCAGATTGACGGGTGTAGTGGCAGTGCCCTCAGATAGGTAACCTATCACAAACTCGAATTTCTTTTTTCCGAAATAATGATTGTTCGAATTTTCATTACCCCGAGAACCGAATTATAACGAAACCGTTGTTCTTTCAGGGTATGTTGGATGTTTATTGCAAAGACACGATTAGGTTCGTTTTGATCGAAAAATCATATTACAAAGTTGAAGACTACGTGTTAGATAAAGATGTATGGAAAGGCGACATGGCTCCAGAATCCACACAAATTTGATTCAAAGTGTATTCCATAGCATTTAAGTTTATTTGAAAAGAGCAATCCCTAGAGTTTCTTGCTCGTTCTTCTCAGGGAGGTCAGCGTAGTGAACGAGCAGTAGCTTAACTGTGATGTTTTCAAGTGTAAATTTATTTTACCTATGGAATAAATAATCTTTGACTTTGACTTTGACTTAGGTTTGTCGTGGTAAATGTTCACCGATCCCACGACGCCGACATAACCGGCGTGAGGGAAACCCGGGGGGTTTCAGAGGGGTAGGACCTCCAGTCGGGAGAGTCCTCACATAACCTCTGAGTCTCCCTGGGCTCAGGGGTATCTATAAAGATTTCCCCCCGTCAAAAAAAAAGGTTAAGTAAGGTTTAGAAGAAAAAAAATTCCAGCAAATGTTATTTATGGAAAATGTCATTTTGGACTTCTGATAGGTAACCTCACAGATATTTGGGATTTAAAGCTTTGAGTGTCACTGCTACTGTTATTAGTAGGTGTGTCGCTTATCACCCGGCACTTATAAGTTCCATTATTTAAAATCATAAAAAAATATAGGGGAAGAATGTGGGGTGCTCTTAGAAATGCAGTAATTTAAGTAATTTCTTAAATGCTGTAGACCAAATTATATACTTGAGGAAAATCGATACGAAGAACAGAAAGAGTTAATGATAAAACATATGGAGTTATTTGTAATACTGTAACAAGCTCGCTCGTAACGTCTCTCCCCCCGCGACCCTCCTCCCAACGCGCATCCGCGGGGTCCCGCTGATCAGACGAGCCCCGCGCGGAACGCCCTCCTCCTCGGGCCAGCCTAGCACCATCGGCCGGCCCCGTGGGTTCCTCTTAGCTTCACCGTGGGATGAAATCGACCACGGCTACTAGAGCCTCCCCGCCACGACAAACAAACAATACAAGCAACAACTTTTGTTCCATGTCTTTTGATAATAATTTACCAGATTTTACTTTCGTACAAAAATATTATATAAATAGATCGCTCTAAACTTTAATAAATCTGTGTGGTAACAAAAGAAAGAGCAAAACGCAGGAGTGTTAGTAATATTCCTGCACACGTAAAAACGTTATAATGATATTGGCTTGGTCTCATTTATCTTGTAGCTGCCATTGTAATGTGTAGCCTATGAAAAAAAAGCTGTAAAAATATTCATATATGTAATTAAGTAACACAACGAAGCCACGTACCTGACTTAACATATGTCTATTCGGCATTAAAGGTACTTCAGGTATCGGTGGTGGTGGTCTATCGTCGTTGTCGTCTTGAGAATAGGTTTCAGATTTCTCTGACACTGATGATAGGGTCTCGCCTGTCATTGTGTCATTGTAGGACGATGGCGCGTACATTTCTATGGTTGCTGATTTTGAGGCTTGTCCGGCTTGTTCTAAGGAAAAATAACAATTAATGACTAACAGTACACTTTACGAAAGATCTATAAACGGTTTTGGTAAACTATTTTTATCTACAACAAGTTTTTTTTCCTCGAGAACAGACTTTGAGTTACAGGTAAAAATAATGGAATCTAGTTTTTTATGAATTTACACTATAGTCTGTCTTTTTTGGAGATGGAGTAAAATGACAGTTCATTGCGCAAAGTGTTGCCAGCTTACAAGCAGCTAGTGATTGCAGTCGATAAATATTCCATCGACTATCGACTGAATGTTGTTTCAACTTATGCAATAAATGCATGGGTACAGGTTCATATGATTTGTCATACACTATATTTAGAACTATGTCTTTTGAAAAATACAAAGACGAGATATATTTTACAATTTATATCAATATTTAATAACATTAATATATATTATTATAAACAAATTCGCGTGTCCTCATTAATATAAATAAAAATTGAGTTCGATATTAGTAGTCTAACTGTCAAAATAAGAATAAACAAATCAATACTTAAACTGCCTCCGTGGCCGAACGGTTACCATACCGGACTGCCACGCAGAGGTCTCAGGTTCGATTCCCGGGCCGGGAGAAATATTTGTATGGCCTACAATTATTTCTCTCGTGAGTTTGGATGTAATTTGTGGTTGTCTATTTGTGTGTCCATGGCACCCGCGACACAGGGTTTCCCTAGTGCGGGGCTATGTTGAGTGTGTGCGTTATTATTATTATAATACCGCAATTATTAATCAGAACAAAGTCGTCTTATTTATAATTCAGACAATTTTGAAAATTTTAACTTCATTCACAGTCTATCGATAAAACTGTCGACAGCATGTAGTTGCTACTACTACGACTACTTAAAATTTTATAAAAACTGGCAACCCTGCAAACGTCATTTTACTCTATCTTTAAAAAAGGTAGACTATACTTTATACACTGTATTAGTATTACAGCATGATTGATATATTAATTACAGAAAATATATCCACTTAAAATGTTGACACACTATTTACAGAAGATAAAACGGTAATAACAATAAGCTTACATTGAAATACTACCAACATAAATTTTAAAAAAATGCAAAATAGAGAAACTCACCTTTCAAATGCCTAACACGTCGTTTCCAAACAAAGCAAGCAACTAAACCGGCATTGACAAGAACTAAAATAGCACCAGTGATAGACGCGTAGATAACTACAGATTTGGACACATCTGATGACTCTACATACTCTGTGGTTACTACATTAATTTCACTTGCTTCCGTTGAAGCTGGTAATGAAAAAAAAAAGAAAATTAGCAAAAAAAGAAAAACAATGCTACAAGCTGAAATAAAAAAAAATTAGGTGGTGATTATTTTTGTTTTAACGAAGAGAAATTTTGAAATTCAATTTCCGATTCACATTGTTACATAAATGACATTGTCAGTAAAAAAAAAACAAAAAATGTCACCACTACAAACAATACACATTGATAATTCGTTGTAGGCACATCACTATAAAATCAAACCTCGAATCCTTTTATTGGTCCGTCGATGCAGACAGAATCCAATCAGCAGTACATTTAGCAAAATTAGTGCTGTGCCAACTATTGTCCCCGTTATTATAAATACTCCAGGAACATGGTACGAGGAATATTCCTCAGATGACGATTGCACTGATGAAGGGATTACGTCTGTGCAGCGTGGAATAAAACAATTTGTATATTAAGTATTTATATTATTGGTTTATATTAATAATAATAATAGCCAACTACGTAGACCTCTTCATAAAGAAGGATCCGCAGTATAAGGTTCTGGTTGATAGCTAACATCGTTTTAATGACGTATTCAGTACAAAGAAACATACCCGTCTCTGGAATGGCATGTAACCCTACTCAAGCCAAATGTATGAAACTGCTGTCTTTATCATGATTTTAAAAGCATTACCATTGAGAAAGTTGTTCGGTTTCATAATATGCTGTTTCAATGATTTGGCAAGTCTGAAATGTTGTATATTCTATTTCATTATGTTTTTGTATATCGATGTTAGTTTATAATTGTATATTAAATAATAAAGAAATCTCCTAAAACAAGGATTTTTCATAACTGTCAAAAGTCAGGTAAAGTCATAGTAACGCGGCAAAGTATTGGAATACACTACCGGCATCAATGTTTCCCGAAAACTATAGTTAAATAGCCCTAAGCTAACCATATTTAAGACATTTTTAGATGCGTACCATCGTCGGTTACGTATTATAAGCAAAAACGTGTCTATTATTCATAAAGAAGTAGATCTTAGTAAAAGTTGCAATCTAACTCACTGGGAGATCTGAATTTACGCTTATACATTATGTAGATAAAAACTGCCACTTATAAAAAAGAATTCATTGTAAAGACGAAATCCCCAAGTATATTCAAGGGTGCTTTAAAATAAGGGTAGCCTTTTACAATATTTTGACTTTCATGACAGAATGTAAAAAAAGCTTCACTAATTATTCTAAAATAAACGAGAAGCTTTAAAGGGTACTTGTATTTAAACTTAATAAGAACAGAATATTTCGTAAAAATACATTTTTCCTTAATTTGAATTTGAATGTGTTGTTGATTTATCTTTCGTTTCAGAATTACTTCCCATTGAGTTCGTTGCTTGTTTTTATCACAATATGATTGCAATTGTGTTTTATTTTGTCTTAATTTAGCACAAGAACTGTTTCCTGGTTTTCTGTCCGATGATGTACTTTATCACATACAAACCTAAATGGATATTTTATATTTTTAACGATCAAGGAAGATTGGTGTTCCTCAAGGATCTATGTTTGTACCACGTTTTTCGTTATGCATATATTGTATAGCGAGTAACTTTATCAATGATATTTTATATAGGCTATTTGTATTGCATGAAAAAAAAACATTATACTGAATATCATAAAATTTGTGATACTATAGTATATTATATGGTTTTACATTTAAAAAATGCTACGTTTACCAATTATTCAGCTTTTTTCATACAAAACAACCTGAAAAAAATATAAACAAAAACATTAAAAACTCACTAAGTGTAGTAGTTTTCGTATCATCAGGCCTATATTTGCTCTGTCCAATCTTGTTCAATGCCATAATAGAGAAAACATAGTCTGTATTTCTTTCTAAACCACTAACGGTGTAAGTAGTAGCGTTTTTAGGTGTAACATCTTCATATTTATATGAATCATCGTAGATTTTTCTGAAAAAATAAAACATACTTTAGGCTAAAGTTATTTCATACGCAAAAAAATTACACTAGAAATCGAAATGTTTTTAGGCTCACTGATGACTAACAAACTCGGTAAGGTGTTCTTTGGAGTACAACGTAGAATACACTAACGAAATACAAAGCCTGGCGCATCTATACGACTTCCCGTGCCTCAGTCTGATGTATATGTGCCTATTTCATGATACAAATTCTTACCTATATCGTATCCTATACCACGAAGGTAATCCGCCATCAAAACCGGGCTCCCATTTCAAAGAAACGGAGTTGTGTGTTACATTTGTTACAGTCATTGATATTACTTGATCTGAAAACAAATAAAAATTTGTTATAAATGTTTTTCTTATGCACTGTGTCCTACAAGGCAAGGTTTTTGGGTCAAACTTGGTTAACCGCACTGACCCAATTTTCTTTGCGATTTACAAATATTTTATGTATTTACAACATTTTCCTTATACAGTTAATGAAAGTGAATATTAATCTAATAGGCGTACAAGCACACTGGCTTATAATTACTTCCGAAAGAGTTAAAGGCTTTGTTGAAATCGATATTTCACCCGATAGTTATCTACACACGAATATTACGTTGTCAGCGGTCGTTAAAAAAGGTCATATAATACAAGGGTTTCAGGATTTCAGAACGAGGGTATCATTGTCCTTCAAAGTTGTCAACACAAATCGTAAAACGTCAAAAGGAAATTACGTAAATTACTGAATCCAAACTATGTTCCCAATTAGTATTAAGTTTCCTAAATACGCGCATTAATGGATCAAACAGTGAGAATATAAAATGGTTCATTAAGTAAATAAGAATTAAACATAAAGGAGATATTCAATTAACATCTTTTAACATCGATTTAGTTTAGTTACAGCCTTACTCAATCTTTATTGAAAAAAATGCATTTTAAAAGCAGAAAGGGATGAAAATTTAAACATTATAACAGTTCAAGAATTCTCAAGTAAAGTATATGAAATTGACAAGAACGCAAAATAAATCTACAACCAATTATAAATTATAGTTAAAACAAAAAAGCAAAATAACCGGCTTATGAAAAACCACTGCCTTATTTTGGAGATTTACTAGTGTGAGTATTATAAACCACGTACTACTACTGTAGTAATAAATGAAGTAGATAAAAGTAGAAACGTGACACGTTCCGAAGCGAGACGAGTAGTCAACATCGTAAAAGTCGTGGGTTGTATATGAGTGAAACTAGAGCAAGATTGTGGTGGCACAATCTATTGCAAACTTCACAGTTGGGCTGTCGATGATGATGGTGATGATTATGAATAGAATACAATTATTTTTAAGACTTATTTGTTTCACATTATCTATGTCACAATATTACAATTTAAATTATATTATCTCATCAACCCATTTATTCGTCTCATATTCACGGCTGGGTACGGGTCTTCGCGCAGTCGAAGGTTTAGGCTATAGTCCACCAAGCTGGCCCAATTCGGATTGTGAACCTTCTTCGACGTGCAGGTTTCATCACGATGTTTTATTTACCATATAACATACCAAATTAATATACCAAAAGTCATGGTAAATTTCAAATTAAATTTTGCAAATATATTCCGAGAATTCGAACCCACGGCCTCTGAGAGGTGATAAGTCAAACCGTTAAGCTATCACGGCTTCCAATAAAATATAATGTCAAGAGATAATGATGTAATCGTCACTAATATAAATAATAATATAAAATAAAGTAGTATAACCACGGTTAAACTAAAAAAGATAAATAAACACAAGGTATTGTCAAAATACAATGACGTGAAATAAGAATAGAATTTAGTATTCATTATCCAATAAAAGGAGTTTCAGTCAAGTTTGTGGGTAGGCGTTCGTACAATTGGGGACCTATTAACTGCGAATTTCTCGATGTAAATCACAACGAGATTTACGTAACGGGATTTAACATTCCTGAATTCAAATTTTGAAGCTCATAAAACTCACCTGGTGCACTAGTAATATCCAACTTAACAGATGTAGTGCTAAATCCCAAGTCATTTCTAACGCCACATTCGTAATTGCCGTAATCAGACGAAGACACGTCGTTCACTAACAGCACGGACATGTAAGTAATCGGATCAACTTTATGGAATTCTGCGAAGTATTTTGTTGATGTGTTCACAGGAAGCTTTGCTCCGTTTTTAGACCAGGTGAAGTTTGGTGCTGGAACTGCTTTGCATCTGGAATGTCATATGAACAATGTTGTAATATTATCATCATCTATGTAAATAACTACTCCACATTAGAAGGCCACATTTGCAAAATGACATCTTTTCAGGTTCAAAGATTTTGCGACCGAAATTACTTCAATACTAATTAAGTTTATTGAATGTTAGGATGTTTCATTATATTCAATTATTTTTTGTGAAATTGGATTGTTATAATTATTAATACAAAAACGGAAAAACATCCTTCGATCCAGCTGAATTCGAATCAGGGTCTCCTAGCGAACCGTATCGGACGCTATGCCAATTAAGCCACGGAACGAACCAGTGGACATCACAAGTACTTCTATGTGCTTGTTACAGATCTTTGTTTTGATTTTAACGACTTTTCAGTCCTAGCGCCATCTGTGAGAAATCTATGAAAGCTTTTCTTCAACCGGGTACCTTTACAGCTACCAGCAACTGTACTTACTACTTAATTGGTTACTTTTTTATGTGATGAAATGGTACGATTTGATATAACCACAGATGAAGTAGGAAAAATATATAAACCTGAACTGCAAAGAAATAAATACGTAGGAAAAGTAAAACTTTTGGGTTTTGATTATTAATTTATGTATGAAAACACAGGTTGCATAAAGTTGGCATGCAACAAAATAAATATAGTTTCACTGTGTCCGGTCAAATATTGGGCATACAAACATTGAAAGTGTATAAGACATTTAATCATATGCACTTTAACAGACTAAACTAGGTGTAACACTCATCTCGGTTGATGGGTTAATTGAAAACCAGTGCAACGGTCAATTATGGCTGTAGCTTATGCTGAATGAAGTACTTTTGCGTACGCCATAACCGCACAAATGACAGTACAACATTTGTAGTCGTTATATTTTGTTTTTTGTTACTTTTGTCTTATTTTAAATTGTTTTATTGTTTTTTTATGTTGTTTATTAATTCTTTTTATTTTGTTTTGCTTGTCTGTGTTATAATTTTCTTTTCGTATCTATGTGTTGTGGCGTTGCAATAAATGTCTATTCTATTATATTCCAACGTCGTTGTTATTAATATCATATGGGCTTTCAAATAAGTCAGTTACTAATTTAAATGCGGTGATAGTAATTAAGGTCAATTTTAATGATTTTAAGGACAAGGTAAGATATTGCTCAAAACCGGAATCAATGTAAAATGAGGACATTGCTCAGCTGTGGGACTGAACAGTTTCTTATTAAATATAAATAAATATATCATCACAATATGAAATCCAATCAATATGAATCTAACTGTCTAACTAATTTGTTTCTGTCAAGGCCCGTCCGTTTGTGCTTTAGCACAAATTAGGGGACAATATGCAAACGGGGCACTTAGCCGTATTTGCCAAGCTTAGTAGTCGGGTTAGTAATCGCAGTAAAGCTGCAATCTACTACATAGACTACAAGTCACTTTCTACAATGCATACAGGAATAAAGGGAAAATGGTCGTTTATAGGAACCACAAGATAACTCGCAATAGAAGTAATTAATTCATATTTGCGAAATGTTTTGGTTTTGTATTGTTTCATGCGTTTTTATTATTAACCAGCGGTGTCCTTCCGCTGGGATAATGTCTCCTCCAATCCTCCACTATCCCTGTCTTTGGCAATTTCCTAATCACTCTTTTGTAAACTAACCAATATAGTACCGGCAACGCCTTCCATCCTCGTACACCCAAGAAGTGACGACGTTAGCCCACTTCTCGGGTTGCATTACGTTTCGTTTAACAAAACTAAAGTTATCTAGGTTTACGTTGACTTGTTGCTTTCTGCTACTTGTACTTTACATAGAAAACGTATATACTTACTTGCAAGTCAATTTTCCAACTTGTCCAGTGTTAGAAGCAGACTTCGCCAATGTCGGTGAATTATCAATTTCCGGTTTGAATTTCACCAACAACATGATATCTTGTCGAGTTTCTCCGCCAATACCATTGTCAACAATGCATTGGAAATTGCCTACATCCTCCCTGGTCGCTTTTTCTATGTGAAGATAGCTTGTAAGATTTCGGGGTTCGAAAGTTATTGTACGAGAGTGCATGTTGTAGTTTTTACGTTCCCATCTTATATGTTCTGCTGTTAGTGGATTACCTGTACAAATTAAATTTATTTTAACCTTTTACATTTGATAGCAGTACTAAGGGATATTAAAATTAAAGTTTCGTACACTTCATTGTGTCTGTTTGTATGTACTTCATAACTACTCTAATATTAATGCCCATTTGAGGCAGTAAATTGGAACAATTTGGTCCTATTCATTAACTAATGGAGCGCGTTATTGGAGTAACTGGAATGGATATTCAGTTGGTCAGAATCTATACTTCAGTAGGTAATTATCTATTCTAAAATTTGGTGCTTGACTTACCAGTTGCCATGCACGACAGGATAGTGTCTTCATTTGGGTTCGTTAGCCCATTCTGAGATATTGACTTGATACCAGCGGGATCTACAACCAAATTGGAATTTTGATCTTGGAAAAGTTGTAAAAGTATTTTATATCTATGCTGATACATAGATTAATGGTGCTAATTATTAAGAGCCAAGGTGATGCCAAGTCAGAAGTAAATGACAGTGCAAAGTTGAAAGGCATTAGAAGCTGTACCCACTCGCTGGTTACAAAATAAATTTAACAAACCAACGCTTTGTGCTTTTTACAAGTACCATGGTCAGGAATGACTGGGACCTGGGACCTGCAAAGAGCCCGAAATGTTGGTTTGTTTAAAAACAAATAAGTATAATCGATTTTAGATCGGAATTCATCCCATCCGGAACGAAAGCACAAATAGCAGTAGTAGCCGCAATTAAAGGACATTTTTCAACTTAATGTAGATTCTAATTGAAATATACTTACAGTGAACAGAAACGGTGACATTAAAAGTCGCAGCGCCTTGGGAGTTGACAGCTTCGCACGTATAAACTCCTGCATCGTGTCGTGACAAACGCGTCATGTTCAACATGTTGCCTTCGTAGATTATTCTATCAGCTAGAAATAGGTTGTGGAATTAGTAACGACAAATGAGATAAAATAATTTATTGGTGATAACCGTATCATGAGTTAAAATCACTCAAAATTCATGATAAAATATAAAAAATATAACTATTAAAAAAAGGCATAATAAAATAATATTTGATTTCTGGGAATAAGAAGCCCTTGAATAATAACTTTTCTTGAAGCTGCCTACTTCAACTTAATCTTAAATCTAACCATTGAATAGTATTAATGAAGCCCAAAAACAGTTTCTTTCAAAACAGACTTGTAATCCCTTCGGAAGACCAATAGTTTATAGATAGATCAGATGAGTTTGATAGGTTAACAATAAAGTTAATGTGTTAGTGTGCCAATTAGTAGTGTACGAAAGGATGGTGTAGTAATAAAAAATGTCACAAAAGATGTTTTGCTAGTAGATGGCAGAAGTACCAATAGCGACCCTTGTTACATAAAGCTGTATTTGTGTCTAAGAAAGGATTAAATTTTAAAATTCCAAAAGAGTTGGTAGACGAAAAATGTGATCTTTGCGTAAGCCGATGGGAAAAGATGGCAACTAATTTCCGACCTGACAGATTACAAAGAAAATGTCGATTATTAAACTTATAAAACTTACAGGGACCACTGTAAGAAGCTTGTGTAATAGGAAGACCATCCTTGGTCCATGTATAAGTAATACTGGCAGGATTGGCGTTCGCACTTAACGTTATAATCAAAGCCTCGTTTTTAACACCCACTGTCGTATCCGAATTTGCTTCCGAGAATATTGGCGCAACTGTGAAATAAATTGGTAGTTTGTTAAATTTGAGAGTATCCTTACTACTTTATTGTACATCTTCTCATAATTAGTCATTATTCAATGTAAATCTAGAAACCGAACTTTAAATATCATCAACACTTACAAAGAACTTTAAGCGCAAGTGCATCATGCACGCTTCTCTGCAAAGCTTCGTTCATAGCCTGACAAGTATATACGGCTCCATTCATATCCTTGGTGATATTTAGTTTGAGCTGTATCGTTGACACTGTTCCACCGTGTAGACCTTTCTTTAGCTTCATTGGTAAACCTGAAAAGTAGAAAGATTTGAAGTGCTGGTTCTATTTGACCTTATCTAAGTACAGGGAGATGAGAAGCCGTTTGATGAAGCAATATAACATATTCATAAAATAGATTATTATCGTTGTACATTTTAAGTGTGTAAAAAACGACCACAAAAGTACGTGGAATTACATCTACGTGGCAAGTTTTACTGAAATCGTTTACCGGAAAGTACGCGAAACCGGTTTCATCCCCTAGTTTGTCATTCTTAGAGGTGGAATATTTTTTTCAAATTGAAATGGGACTAATACTGAGGTTCCCTCTTTCCAACACATAAAGAATCGTCAAAATCGATTCACAAATGCCGGGGCAATTGTATTAAAAAAGGAAAACTGACTTGAACTTAATCTCATTTTCTTGTTTTACTAGCTGGTGCCCACGTGGAATAATTTGTTCGATTAGCCTACCGTACTATTTAAAAAATACAAAATGTCATCCACTATTCCACTCCCTTTAAGGTTTATTTTGTGAGAAAATGTAGCCTATATCCTTCTCATCCTTCTCATACTAAAATTCATCAAATTTGGTTCAGCAGTTTAGGCACTGATTATTTAATAGTCACTACGTAATAGATACATCACTCTCATACTAAATCTGACTAATGACATCACGCGCTTACTATGACGAAAAAGGAACCTAAGCACGCGCTCAGAGAGGTGAAAATAACGTTGCCCGTGTGCAGGCGTGCGGAGCCGAATGCTCATAAATAAAAGACTTGTATGGGCGCTTGCACCGATGTCGGCGCACTCAGCGGTAGCCACTTATCACGTTAACCTTGGGCGTAAACACGTAACAGAGAGTTACTTTTGCGTTTACAATATTAGTCTGGATTAACGCTGGTTGTTTTCAATATATAAAAACAATCCAGATTGGGTCGAGTTTAATATCCATAGGTCCAAGGAAACAATCGCTGAAGAAATAATATGAAAGTACATTTTGATGTTTTTAGTTTTACCTTGAACAGGAATACCATCTCGCCACCAAGAAAGCGTGGCGGGTGGATTGCTGGAAGCAGCATCGCAGAACAACGTAGCTTCCACATCTGGCTTCAACTCATCTGGTTCTACACGAACTTTCACGGTCTCTGGCGCAACTGTTAAAACAGAAAAATAATTATCCAGTCCTAGAGGCTACAACTTGCGCTTCTTGGAAGTAGATACAATTATTCTCAGAACCTTTAGCTACAGCTTATTGTAATGCTTTTTTATAATTTATGATGTAGGGTGCAAAAGAAGAGCCTCGACGTAAGACGTAGAACTCATATTCCCTGTACATCTGATAACAATCAGCGAGAATCTTACGCAGATTGACAAATCCTTTAGCCACGATTGCAAAGTCCATGGCATCGATACGATAAAAAGATAATTTGTGGTAGCTTTGGATAGGAAAGATCTCAACTGCAAAAGTTGTAAAGCGGCTAACGAAGGTAATATTTGCCGAAGAGCCAAACTCTTTTGGTTTAGTAAAGGCCATTACATCATCTGCAAAGCTTTTGTGCTTCTCTGATTGAGACATACGAGTTTCTGTGGCTATGTCAGCCTTGGAGATTATTTTTTTATACGAATTGTAAGTGCGCAATTGAGCTCCATCTCACCTGATGAAAGTGACGAAGAGGTCGCCGATGGAGCATGCACACCTAAATAATGTCTAGTCACTGTCGCTTTGAAAAGATCCAAGTTATAACGTTCAGGGAGCAAGTCTGCAGGCAGGGAATTCCGCCCCATAACCGTTCGCCATATAAATGTAGAAGCGTAACGCTTCGTGTGAATCTTAGGAATATCCACAACATAGGGGTGGAAACCAAGCCTACATCTAGTCCGACATTGAGTATATAAACAGAAATAGAGACGAAATGAGGGCCATGTATTCCTGGTAACACATTAGCGATACAGCTCTTATAAAAACCAACTCTCGTTTGCACTGAAATATAGACAGTCCAACTACTGACCTGTGTGTACGTCTCCGTATATTCCAAAAAATATTCTGTATTTATTGTAATAAAGATAACATCCCTAACAATGCCATGCTGTTCTATTCGGTGGTCTGAGAAAAACAGCAAAATATGTAATTACAAAACAAACGGAATCACATTTCATAGGTAATTAAATATTAAATGTGTATTTTTGCAATTTTCGTCCATTATAGCATAGCTCAAGTTAACTGGTCGATTTGAAGTAATACAGTTGACGACACACGTCAATTGTTTCGAACTCGGGCTAGCCAATCGGAGCGCAGTTGTCACAGTAATGATATGGCAGAATAGATTTCAAACAAATTAAATGACATTTCGTCTCTATTTCTGGTTATATACTGGATGTCTCCCGACAATGGAAAGGGGAAGGCGGAATTAAATCGTGTAATTCTATCGTACACTCTCCGTAATATATCCTGTAAAATACCGAAGACCAGGCAACTTTTCAGCGGCTAACATCCTGCTTCGCGATAAAATGAAGGAGAAACTTTAAGAAACTTACTGTAATATTAATTGTTACAAAACTATCCTCATACTTACAGTGCACATTGAGCGTGACGGTTTCAAATAGCGGGATTTCCGTCGCACTATTAGTGGCCTCACAACGGTACTGCGCCAGATTGTCAGTTACGTTAGTCAGAATTGATATCTCTGCTGACACGGATTTATCCGTCGTTTTCGTTATTGAGTGAATCTGGAACAAATGCTACATATGAATATTGGAACAATGAAACTAATAGGGTTTTCACCGTCACCTAACAAATTACAATTCATAGTATACCTAATCGCATACCACATTTTGTTCTGTACTCAATTTTGTAAACCTTCAACTAACACTTACATTTAACACCGCTTCAAAAGGCCATAACTTCGGCAAATTCCATGCTATTTAGTCGGAGCGGCGTTCTGACGAAATTGCGGGCTGTCGAAGTAGCGTCATATCCAATATGCATACGTCTAAAGTTCACATAATTGGGTACAAGTTTTAAATGGATTAAAAGTATTAACTTCGCTTACTTTCATTGTTTTTTTTATAATATCCAGTTACGAGGCGAATAAGTTGTATGGTAGTCATTAGAGCTTGAAATTGCAACGATCTGAGGGGCATTATCACTGCTACCATTACCCTGAGACATCAAATAAAATTGACAAGTCCCATATGCCTGTAATTTCACTAGCACCCTTACTATGGTGGCAATACTTCCCCGGATGACGTCTTTCACAAGGCGCTCTACTATTACATCTTACTAAGGATTCTTAATTTGTGCCCATAAATCTGGGCCCATATCTCCGCACTGGCCATAAATAACATCCTCAAATTTAATATGACTCATTTCATTGACCTGATCTTTACTTACCTTCTTGTCGTTCTTGAACCAAGTTAACGTGGCCAATGGGTTACCCCCAGTGGAGATACATGATAGTTTCTGTACAGTTCCTGCTGCGAGTGTTGTACCGGGGATGTAGCCAGTGATCATAGGCGCTGATGGGGGGTCTGTGGGACAAAAGAAATGGAATGGTCAGTTTTTACTTAGTACTAAAATTTTGATCACGCTGGCCTTGGATTCCTATTGAGGTAGGCAAAAGCTACCGGTGCCATTCAGCACGATCCTGACAAACCTCTCTTGTTTTATTTATATTCATTATTCTTATCATACAGGCCTTCTTATTCTTCTTACTACGCACTCCAGCCATTTTAAGAAAATATCAATTTGATGTCAATATACTTCGTGGTAGTCGTCTTTCAATAACGCTTCCGACGTTAGCCGTATTGTTTCGTTAATGTACAATTATTCATATACTATATAGATAGACAATTAAATGCATAGGACAAATACCAGTAAATAAAACGGATATAAATGTACATGTTTAGTTAGATAGAGATTATTTTTTTATGATTATGATTAGGAAATTATTCAGATTTAGTTCTTTTTTTTAATGCTTTATGCCCCAAGGATGATGACGCTTCAGATATCACGGAAATAACCAATAGAGTATTTCATATCAAACGTCCAAACTCATTCGACCAAAATATATAGAACAAATGTTTTTTATAAACTTGGATCAGCCCTCTTTGGTTGTAGATGAAAACAATAATGTGACCTTATCACCACACCCACCATTTATTATCAAATAACATATAACCAATATGAAACAAGTCAACAAGTACAATATAATGAAAACAATACAATACTAACCCATAACATTCGTAACATACATTAATTTTCAGTTGAACAAAACGCGGGACAAACGG
Source organism: Hyposmocoma kahamanoa (assembly GCF_003589595.1). Lineage (NCBI taxonomy): Eukaryota > Metazoa > Arthropoda > Insecta > Lepidoptera > Cosmopterigidae > Hyposmocoma > Hyposmocoma kahamanoa. Next base: position 11,167,784 of record NW_020653993.1, read on the forward strand.
GACAAGTAATAAACGAGACTTTACGGGACACATTTCATATCTTTTTGCTGAAACGGAACGCGGGACAAAAACGGTACGTTATTCATGATGGAGATAATTCTGAACGTTTTTAATTTATATTGCAGTTGTGCTGTTTAATTTTTAATATTAATAAAGCTCCTTTAAAATGCATGTGTTTTGTTGTTTCGACCTGATTACAGCGAGACTAAAACGTAGGGTATGGTTTTTATAGACTTTTTAATGAGACCAAGTTACGGGACTGACAAGTCGTGCGCTCGGCGCTAAGCGATACGCCTGTCCATAGCAATTGCACTGTCACTGCGCCTGTCACCCTGAGACATAAGTTGACAAATCTCATGTTCTTGTAATTTTACCCCTTCAATACTGGAGCGCAGTAATACTCGGAAATAGCTTAGATGGCAGTACTTCCCAGGATGAATTCTTTAACAAACTCTAAGCGCCTAGTTACACGACGTGAAAGTTTACGCGCGGATCGCCCTGTTGCTACGATTTGACGTATATTACGGTGAATCTGAATTCTATTTACTAGGCAATACAATACATAACAACCGCGCGGTCAGCCAAGCCAGTTTCGCCCGCCCGGGATGCTCATTTAAGTTAAAACGTAAAGGCCCAATAAATACAGCGTATTTTGCCATGTTGCACGCGGTCGCTGTGCGGCTGTGAGAAACTCGCCCTTATGCTACTAAAAGACTGGCTCTGAGTATATTCTTTCTCAGTCGTTCATGATAGTAAATTCGTGACTCATTTATTACACAGTTTTCAGCCGATTTTACGACGCCATGTTTGTTGTACTGTACAGGTTCTCTCTATCTCTTGACTTGTGGTCTGGCCATTAAGAAAAAGAAACGGACACTCATCTCAGGAGTTGTGTCGTCAGTACCACAGAGAAGAGTTGACCAGTGTGACGAGGACGGTTTCAAAGAGGTGGAAAAGAAATAGAAGTACACCAGCGGTAACCTTAGTGGCATCATTTACTACGTCCAGCGATACCGACGACGTTGTTATATGTCTCACGGGGGTCCCGATAGAGTGTAAATTTTAATTAATTTGTGGTGAGAGTACCATCTCAACATCTATCGACTTTCATGAAGGATGAGTTTCCGAGGCCGGTTACCGGTCACCCACATTGCGTCACACGTCGCAGACAATACTTGTAAATAATAATTAATAAGGTATGTATTTAAGGGTCTTTGTAATCTGAATACAAATAAATAAATAAAAATTGCGTTGGTCTAAGACCTCCCTGATTCGGTCTTTTGGAAATACTCGGGGGTTTTTGGTGCAACGTAACCAAAATATTGGGGTATTCTTCAGTCAATGAAATACAGTTTAACAACTAAGGGCAACTAACAACCTGTATATAGATTGTAACCGAATTAAGCTCCAGCATTAAAACGAGCTGCGGTTATCGGAGAATCGATTTCCAGTATTAAATTAATAAACCTGACGTTACTTCGTTTACCATAGTTAGAACATATTATTATTTTGATCTTTTATAAATTTACATATGCCACACTGTAGAACGCGGATTTTCTTTACTAAGAGGGTTTAGGGCATGGTCTATCTAGCCAAACAGGCTTCCTATAATAAAAAAACACATTTTCACCTCTAAAATACCGATACAATTGAAAAAAAAAGAGATTCTGGAGTATCGCACTGTATGGATGCGAGACATGGACAATAAGAAATAAATACAGAGAGAGATTGGAGTCATTTGAAATGTGACCCTGGAGGCAAATGAAAAAATTAAAATGAATTGAAAAGAGATCAAATGAGGAAGTTTTGGAAAGGTTTGGGGAGAAGTCTTTTGAATGCAATAGAGAGGAGACGAGGGAGAATGTTTGGACATTTGTTGCGTAATGACGAATCTCAAATTCTCATAAGAATGATAATTGAGGGGAGGATAGAAGAGAAAGGAAAGAGAAGAAGACCAGAATGGCGTAAAGTGAACAAATAAAAAGAAGATCATAGGAAACAACCATAAAGAGGTCAAAGAACTGGCTATAAACCGTGAAGACTGGAGGAGGCTACACCGACAAGGGTCTGGCTCTTAAATAAGATGATGATGAACAACAACAACAAATTGAAATTATTCTTTTTCATTTAATTTTCTCTGCGTTGCTAATTGTTGTTGCAGTTGCAGGTTGCAATGCATTTTGGGTGCGCAAAAAGATACGGGATTATAGGAGAATTTTCATTAGAATGTAAGAGACAGGGGCGGATCTGATATGTTTTAGTAGCAGAGAGCTCCTTGTGAAAGAGTTAGTCCAGGGAAGTACTGCCACTTTACGTATTTTCTTTAATTTCCTTGCTAAATGTGATGTACTTTCAATACGCCAGTTGTTAATACTACTAACCGCAACAAAAAAGCATTCACTAACGCCCTATATCCCTACACTCCAAACCAGCAAAAGATGAGTAGACATTGTTTGTTCAACTGAACGGGTTCAATTGCACACTTCCATAGATTCTTTTGCTTTCTTGGTAGCTTTTTGTATAATAAAATAAATCGTTCACTATGTATATATCCTATGAATTAGTTTCAATATAAGAAAACCATACAAGACTGGTTATAAGGATTAAACTACAATAACCATTGACTTACAATTATATGGACGTGTCGGGTCCGCGCTAAAAAGTGTCCGAACTTATAGGGCGTTAAAATCGTATACAGAGCGTCATTCACGCTTTAGTCTTCGTTTGTTCGACTGACAGCGAAGCAAGCATAATTAGACAGTACTGCGATGACATTACAATTTAAATTCAACGTTTTAGCTTTTTCATATTCCTTTACATGTGACTACGTTTAAATAGGTTGACTTGGGACATTTTTTTCGTGGTTTTTGAATTAGACCCGTCGTCCATTTATTTGTAAGTCAATGACAATAACACTGAAAATTGAGCATCTGTGGTTATGTAATATTAATAATAAGTCAAAGTCAAAGATTATTTATTCCATAGGTAAAATAAATTTACACTTGAAAACGTCACATTTAAGCTACTGCTCGTTCCCTACGCTGACCTCCTTGAGAAGAACGAGCAAGAAACTCTAGGGATTGCTCTTTTGAAATAAACTTAAATGCTATGGAATACACTTTGATTCAAATTTGTGTGGATTCTGGAGCCGTGTCGTCTTTCCATACATCTTTGTCTAACACGTAGTCTTCAATGTTGTAATATGATTTTTCGATCAAAATATTATTAACGCAGTTATTAAACTTAGGAAACGATAAACTTAATATATGCTCCGGAATCTTATTGTAAAAACATATACAGTTCCCCATAAAAAAGTGGTTAAACGAAATCGTGGTACCATGAGTTTGGACTTAGCTCTAAGGTTAATATTATGGATATCTTCTTTCTTATTGAAATTATGTATATTTTCACGGGCATATAAAATATTTGAGTAAATGTACTGTGATGCCACAGTCATGATCTCCTTATGAGTCTCCTTAAACTTTTCTCTGAGAGAAACCCGAGAGCATAGACGGTACACAGAACGAATCGCTCGTTTTTGCAATACAAATATGGTTTGAATATCTGCCGCTTTACCCCACATGAGAATCCCGTAGGACATTGTACTATGGAAGTAATTAAAGTAAACTAGTCTAGCAGTACTAACATCAGTAAGCTCACGTATTCTGCGAACTGCGTATGCAGCAGAGCTTAATCTGCTGGCCAGGGAAGATATATGTGGAAACCATTGAAGTTTACTCTCTAAGGTCACTCCCAAGAAAATTGCTTTATTAACAAGGTCTAACTTTTCTCCGTTTATTTCTATGATTGGACTAGTCGATTTTACGTTACATATAGAATAGTTAAGACGCTAACTAACATAATTAAATATTCATGTTTTATTGTTATTGAATAAAATATGTTGACTAACCATTATGCTATAAGCACTGATTTGGATTACTAAGATACAAGTAAGCAATTTTACTTAGTTTAGGTATCACCTAGGTTAACTTGCTAAACTAACCTTAATTAAAATCATTTAATCATACAATAACTTCACTGTTTGTTATAGTCTGGCGCGTATATGTAACTAAAAGGTTATTTAATAAGATTCTTGTATTTAGGTTCAATTTTCATATCGAATAATTTATAATAATAGAATAATTTATGCCGCCAAGCAGCAATTTTAACATTACAGCGTTCCAGTGTTGCATGCACATGGAACTTGTCAACTTATGTCTCAGCGTGATGGGCGCACTGGCAGTGCCCCTCAGATCTTTGCGATTTAAAGCTCTGAATGGCACTGCAACTGTTATGGACAGGAGTGTACCAGACGCACGACTTGTTCGTCCCCTCACTTGATATTATTTAAAAAAATACATTACTTATGGGCTTAGAAAGTCGCTATGGACAAGGTGACATTGCGGAAGTAGGTTTTTTTATATAAAAAACCCTGAAAGGGAAACCCTGTTTCGCAGATGCCATGGACAACCACAAATTACACCCAAGCTCACGAGATAAATAAATGTAGGCCATACAAATATTTCTATCGGCCCGGCAATCGAACCTGGGACCTCTGCAGTCTGGCAGTCTAGCATGGAAACAAGCAGAGGCAGTTATAATTTTATGAAGAATATAAAAATGGCGTTGGTTTTTACAATTATTTGTCACGAGCATATACCTATATACTTTCCACAGCTGTGCATGTCTTCACTACCAAGAGTAATAGGCCAACAACTGTAAAATTATCTACATAAAGTACACGCAGTTAACTGTGTAATTTTCTACACAAAACCTCTTATAACATTGACCTAAATTCACCTTCATCCTGTATAACAAAGTACCATGATGATAAAGAGTGTTCACAATGTCACGCACGAGTAATTAAAACGGTAAAACGATACCCCCTTTATAAGGGTGGTTTTAATGCTTAGTTTGCGTTAGAAAGGGGGTGGGTTACCGTTTTAATGATGTCTCTAGATATAGTTTATGAATAAGAGGATGATAGCAGACTAGATAATAAATTGGATCGTTTTCTTTAGATCGGTTGTAAAAATTGATGTTTTAATTTAGGTCAGGGGTCTGCAATGACAAAGAAATACGATCTTAGCTTGATGATTCTATAAATTCGAAGTAAATTCAACAAGTACAGTCAGGTATAACAAACTAGTGTTAAGAAGCGAAAATTCCAAACAAACTCTGAAAGTAACTCTGTTTCGTTTTCACGCCTAAACTGCTGAACCAATAGAACAGAATAGAGTATAGAAAAGAAAATGTTTATTTGCCAGTATACACTAATTATACAGATCTTAAATAAAAATAGGTGCAAAGAAGTTAAAGTAAGGTGGCAGTGCTTCCCTCCTTCTTCTGTCCTAATATAGTATAAATAAGACAAATAGTGTAACACCCGCCTGCTAGAGTTGTCAAAGCCTACACGTCTCTCGGAGCTTAGGGTTGACACGTCATGATTTTAATAGGACCCAACGGTCAGAAAACACAATATGAAATGAATTTGTTTTAGTTTATTCTAATTTCTATTATTAGTTAATAATAAATTGAACTTAATAAAAATTTAGTTCAATAAAATAATTTGTAAAACTTAATGTAGCGTAAATTGGAATGTTTTCTTTGTAAAATTAAAAATAAGGTATTTAATTAATAACTATTGTAACTATAGTGAAAAAATAGGGTGGTTTGCTTTAATATTAGACGTAACTGGTTGAAGACTGTACCCCCTCAATCAACCGGGACCATGGGCCCAGTAAAGGGTCCTAAACGTCGGTTTGTTTGAAAAAAAAACAAATATACGCGATTTAAATCCGGAAAAATAGTTTCATTTCCTATACTTATTGATTCTTTTATACTTGGATATCATTATAGGAATATGACCATGGAATATAAATGTATAGCGAGTTGGTATATGATATCAAGCGACTTGATGAGCAAGTCGTGCGCCTGGTGGCAAGCGACATGCCTACCCATAACAGTTGCTGTACTACTAAGACGAAAAAGATCTGAGGGGCACTGTCACAACAACCATCACACAAAGACATGAGTTAACTAACAGTTAACTAAGAATTAACAGAAATAGGTAAGGTAAGGCAGTACTTCCATACATTGTATAATGATGTAGTCGAGGATATACATTAAGAAAAATTCAGACTTCAATAAATATTCAGAAACTTGCGAGATTGTTCTATGAAGAAAGTTAAAATGAAATAATAATAGAGAGAAAAAGAAATATATCATAAGAAAAAAGATAAGTACAATTTCCATAACATTCAAAATGCTGTTACAATGTTCTTTGACCAGGCTGTAGCAAAGAGTATTTTTAAAATGGGTATTGTATATCCGGAACAAATAAAAAGAAGCAAAGAAACATAAAATAAACAGAGGGAAAGAGAAAGATAGATCAATAGAGAGAGAAAGTGGTAAAGACAACTAAATTCAGCTATTTTGCTAAACAGGCCGGTTGAGTACAGAATCCCCAATAAACCGTTTACGGTATCGTAATACGTTAACGTTGCATTCACGTCACGTAAGAGTTAGAATCAGCTCTATCGGAAGACTGTGTGGCCAAGAAGTCGGCGATTAGCGATTTACTGAAACTTTATTGCATACAAAACAGTACAAATGGCGAACTTAGTGCTATTAGACTTCTTGACAACCGGAGAGCAGGGTTCAGACTAATTAATAACAATGGATCAATTTTATATAACATGTCAGATATGAAACAGCGATATTGGATGGTGTCGAGTAAATTAGAGAGCCGTTATTGCCCGATTGAAAGAACGCTTCACTTTCATCATATCATCCGGAAGACGTCCATTGCTAAACATAGGTCTCCTCCAAAGATTTTCAGATCGGACGCGAAGTGCATCCATCTGTTACCAGCCGCCCTTATCAGGTCATCTGTCCGTCTAGTAGGGGGCCATCTTACTGAACGCCTTTCAGTTTGTGGTCTCCATTCGACAGCCTTTCTGTCTCAACGGCCATCAGTTCTACAAGCTGTGTGCCCTGCCCACTGTTACTTCAACCTGCTAATCTTTTGAGATACGTCGGTGACTTTCGTTCTTCTACGGATCTCCTCATTTCTGATTCGATCACGTAGAGAAGCTCGCTCCATAGCTCGTTGAGTGACTTGAGCTTTTTATAAGGCTCTTAGTAAATGAGACGAGATGAAAAGACGTCCCGGAGCTTCCATAAAGCTGCCCAAAACGAGTCGAATACGATGATTGATCTCTTTCTCGAAGTTGGCTCTATCTAATTGGACGGCCTGTTCGAAGTAGACATACAGGAAGAACGTATACCTACATTTTTTGGATCGGTTCACAAAGTAGGTAATTTTAAAGTATTTCGTAAACGTATGGGAAGAAATACCCTATAAAAGCATCACACCGTCCGAGGTTTAACAGATTCAAGGGAATAGGTGACTATCACCGACAGCTTCACACCGGCCACGCCCATTTAATATTGATAACATTTACACCCGCTCGTTTCAAGACCACAGCGGGCCATGTGTGGCTAATTCGTGATTTGGGACGCCGTGTATAGTTGTCACAGGAGAATATTGATCATTCATGCTTATTATGATTCACAAGAGATACATGCCCAGTAGTGGGACTAATATTGTTGTGTATAATATCAATAATATACACTACGGTAACAAAATACTTCAAATAAAGATCGTATTCCTATTGATACAAAAGTTGAACAAACAGAAATCTTCCTCTAATCCAACTGGACACGAACCAGTGTCTGTTGTCTCAACGTGGTTACCATGTACGATCTTTGTAACAGTAATAATAACAAACTAGTAAAGTATTTTCAGAATAAAGAACATGAATATCACGATAGTAAAAACAATGTGATATTCAATAAAATAAATGATGTTATAAATGATATCCTAAAGAAAGGATAAGTAAGACTAACCTTAACCGACGAGCATGTATGTTGGCGACGAAAGATATGTGTCAGGACCGTAGCAAATGAAAGGCTGTTTTATCTCTGCCTACTCCAATGGGAAAAGAGCGTATAAGTTAGAGATTAAAATTACTCTAAAAATTCATTAAAATCGCAAAGAATTTAGGAACCTAAACTGAAAATACAAACAGCTCGAAATTTAAATGGACAGATCAAAGATTTAATTCCAGTATTATCTAAATTGTCTGCTCTGTTAATCGAAGCAAATTACGGTTCAGAAATAAACTTCTTAGGTAGACTGATGTAGATCTAGTTACAAGACCCAGTCACCACTGTTATACCGTCTGAAAAATAGGGTGCGGTGGTCCAAGTTATTGAAGAAGGAGACATATAATCAAGCAGACGGGCAACGGTGTCTCCTTGAATATTTTAATAAGACTTTAGCTTTAGTGGGAACGCCAACCCCCCTGATAAACGTTTTTTTTAATGATAACAAGTGACAAAAAGAACAAGTCGTGCGCCAGGCGGTAAGCGCGTCAGTCCATAGCAGTTGCAGGACCACTCAGAGCTTTAAATCGCAAAGACTTAAGGGGCACTGCCACAGCGCCCGTCACACTGAGACGTAAGTTGGCAAGTTCCATGTTCCACTTCCCTGGACGAACTCTTGCATAAGAAGCTCTACTTCAACTAAAATATGCTAACAAAGAAAAGACAGAAATGTCTGTCTGTGCTCCATAAAAGCGAAAATTCGGGCTATTCAAAGCCAAAACTATACAAATCGTCGCTAAATATCAGGGAAAACGCTTGGCTTTAACCATGCGTTCTTCTGTTTTATTTACATTTTAAAAAGAAAACACATTTCTAAGTTAGTGCTACCGGGAATGAAACCAGAGGGATCCCTCGTTTGTCACCATTTCGTATCTTTATTATAAAGCCACATGTAATGATACGTCAAAAATGGTTTTATCACTTAAAAGTCATAAAAAATTTCCTTACTTTTTTATTAACAGCAACAAGGATTTTATCGATTTCCTGCAAGACATGATATTGCCAGTACGCGATACACGCTACAATTGACTTGTTTCCTGGTTCTATGTCATAATTTAAATTGTAGTGTACCTACGCAATCGCATGCAAGTAAATTATTTTGTATTATTTGTAAAAAAAAGAAAACTCGGCATTTTGCAGATGTGACCTTCTTTATGGATGCGAATCATGGACCATAAAAGAAGACCCCAGCACGAAACATGACGCTTTTGAAATGTCGTAATAGCGTAGAATGTTCCGCATCAGTTGGACGGACAAGGACACGAATGTCGAGGTCCTTAAATGTATGGCGAAGAAGGTGGAGTTGGTATGCACTGTCAATAAGCCGAAGGTTGCCGATTTGGGTCATTGGCACACCATAATGATGGGCAATGTAGTTGGGTAGCGGAAGGTTGGAAGAAGGAAAATGTCATGGTTTCAAAACGTAGTAGATTAATGCCGTGCAACATTATAGTAGCAGAAGAGCTTGGCCACCTTACCTATTTCTGTCGCCAAGCAGTAATGTCAGCATTACTGTGTTCCGGTTTGGAAGGGTAAGGGTGCTGGTGAAATTATAGGCACTTGAGACTTGTCAACTTACGTCTCAGGGTAACGGGCGCAGTGGTAGGGCCTTTCAAATCTTTGCGATTTAAAGCTTTGAGTGGCACTGAAACTGTTAAGGACAGGCGTGTAGCTTACAATCAGGCGAACGTCGAAAGTTCGTACTGTCACTTAATATTATAAAAAAAAAGTTCTTCATGCTAACTCTGGACAAAGAAAGATTTAGAAAACCGACTGCCGACCTTCAATAATAGAGAGGCACTTGAAGAAGAAGAAACTGTGACCTTATCACACCAAGAGTATGATTTACTGTTTAATAAAACTCTCCTCACTATATTACCATCAAAACTTAACCCCAATTCGTCATCACGTAGCTATCACTGAATATCCAGATATATCAACGCGTACTGTCAGCAGATTCATCAATTTGAAACGCTCTAGGGCCTGATTAGAGTGTAAATTCTGATTAATGTTGCCAACAGTACATTTGAAGTTAAGATATTTAGCCATAGGTTAGTTAAAGCCAGTAGCGTGCAAATTTTCTTATGCTGTACCCGTGCAGTGGGAGGTGCCATCATAGGGGTGATAGTGAAATTACAAGTACCTGGGACTTATCAACTTATGTCTCAGGGAGATAATCTCTGCGGTTTAAAGCTCTGAGTGGCACAGCAACTGTTATAAACAGGCGTGTCGCTTAACATCAAGAGCACGAATTGTTTGTTCCGTCACTTATTTTAAAAAAGAGAAAATGAAAGCGTCCGTAATAATTAACAATTTCAATCAGAAAATAAATATTTGTCAACAAATTTGAACATGCTGACATTTTATACTTACTTCATTCTAGGATGCAGTTGCATAGATAAACAAGAACAACTTTGAACTATACTAAATCGATACCTCTGTAACACAATAAGCCAACTTAATTTTTGGTCATTTGCTGTATTTATTTTGTTTGTTTTCTTTGACAAAATTAGTTTTTTTCGAATTTTTGTTTTTTGTTTCTTAATTTTTTTTTCCAAATATTTCGGGGAGCATAATATTAATAAATAAATGATGTTGTTTGCAATAAAAACAGAAAATGACCAAATGTTAAGTTGGCATAGCATTAATTGGAGGTATAGTGTTCTTTTCCTACTCGAGTGAAATATACGGAACAGCTGATTTTTTCGGCGATTTTGGAAGAGCCCTTCAGAAAGTGTTTGGAATATCGTGAAATAAAAAAAAAGTTAGACTATATAAAAGAATCCATGGAAAGTACGTCGCTACTACACAAAATGTATAAAAATACAATTTTTTTAGCAATAACAATTTTTAGATCACAATATAATAATTTTATGTTACCATTACAGCCTGTATATACTCATACGGATATTATTCATCAGGCGGCGCACGCGGAACCGATCGGTTATGACGACAAAAAGGCCCATTAGCGACTGTTTTGTCGCATGTTTGTAGCCATCTATAGGCAGTGATTGTGTTGTAATTTGCAACATCGTTTATATAAAACATCATATTCGTGTATCATCATGGTAATGTGAATATAAATAGAGATCTATACACATAAATTAGTTTATACAATTTTTATAACTTCCATGGTCGAGTAGTTTTCACACCGATATTCATGGTGTCACCATCTCTGAGGTCCCAAATTTGAAATTTGAATTGTTTGAAGAAAGATAAATTTAACAAATTATTTGATTGTTTACGGGGCTCTTATGTGACCTTCATGGCGTAACCTTCTGAAACTTAATTTTGATTAGAAATCCATTGCACCCTGGATAATAACGTAAGATCATTGATCCATTTTATCTAAATTCTGCATTCTGTTAAGATTTTGCCTCGAAAGGTGATTACCTCGACCCAATTTTTATTATATGAGATACGGGTTAAGACGCTTCATCTCTCCTTTTTGTCCGGTAGTACAGCAAGTCAACTACAAAATATTCTTGAGAAGAAAAAATATTATGTGAGATAAACATCAGTACTATAGATAGGAAGCGAGTCGTAACGGGAATGACAGCCCGGACCAATCTCATAGTTTGTTGTTATAACTTTTTGCATCGCACAAGTGGTACTGTCGGCTATATAAAACTACATCCGGGACGAATAATTTGTACGCCTGGTGGTAAGCGACACGTCCATTCACAACAGTTGCAGTACCACACAGAACTTAAAATCACAAAGATCTGAGAGACACTGCTACTGTGACCAACACCCTGAGACATCTATTGATAAACCCCATGTGCTTGTAATTTCAACAGCACCCTTACCCTTCGAAACCGGAACGCAGTAATGCTCACATTACTGCTTGGCGGCTGAAATAGGTGAGGCAAGCTTATAAGTGACTTGGAATCTGTAGAGGTGAAGCTGCAGAGCTTTGTAAAACCGCCGTAAAGTAAAAGTAGGCACTTTTCTGTATTCTACAGGATGTATCAGGGATAGTGTCACGGAATTATACGATTTAATTCCGCTTTTAACTTTCCATAATCGGGGAACTAGATCGTAGGCTGGGGTTCCACCTCTACATTATATTCCAAGGGTTCTAAATTTATACAGCGAACGGCTATTGCATTGGAATTCTGTGCCTGCAGACTCGTTCAACGCGAGAGTGCATAGGCATTATTTAGGTGAGGATGCTCCGTCGTCGACCTCATCGTCACTTTCCATCAGGTGAGATGGATGTCAAATGCGCACTTATTTTTTACAAAAAAAACTTAATTTTTTAACCGACTTCAAAACAAGGAGGAGGTTCTCAATTCGACTGTCTTTTTTTGTGTGAATTACGTGATTATTCCGGCAGTTATAAACCGATTTTGTTGATTCTTTTTTTGTTGGAAAGAAGTGAAAGTGAAGTACTCACTTCTGTTGGAAAGAGGGTACTTCGGTATTGGTTCCATAGGTATAAAATTGAAGACCTTCAATTTTTTTTCCACCTCTAAGGGTGGCAAACTCGGGAAGAATCCGGTTTCGTGCACATCCGGTAACTTTCGACGTCGGTAGTTTTTTTATAAGAAAATCACAATTATTTAAAAAAAAAAAGAGAAACTACACTACGGCAAAGTCGTTAAAATCAAAAAACAAAGATCTGCAACAACCACAGATAAATTCCTAAGGTCTGATGACTCGTCCCGTAGCTCGTTTGGGGGGGCGATAGCCCCGGTATGGCGAGGTCGCTGGTTCGAGTCCACTGGGATCGAAGGAATATTTCTTCGTCGTCCATCTTTGAATTAATGAAAAATAAAAAGTTTGTCTGAATTTGATGACGTTATTCGAACGTCAAAGTACCCCCACAGTCTTCAATTTAAGCTTAGAATCTCGCTTCTTAATTATGCATTAATATGGTAGATATACATAAATTGTTTCCCTTCCACAGCCTAATTTGTAATACTCCCCAAAATTGAAAACTTCGAAGCGGAAAATTGAACTATATGAAAACGAAATTATTGTATCGATTTCTCGGGCACATTGAAAATTGTTATTTCCCGAATATTGCGTGGCCAAAAGAAATGACTGTGATTTTAACAGGAAAAGTACATTTTATGTAGCTGCGAGACGTAAGTAAGTCACTACACTAAATTCAACTGCTTAACTACAGAATCCATGGCCAAAAATGTAGCCAGGAAGCTTTGCATCCTTTCCAAGGTGCGGCGTTACTTCACACCGGGACAGTTGCTTCAGCTGTACCAAGCAAAAGTCCGGTCGTTTATGGAGTACTGCTGCCATTTATGAGATGGCTCTGCTAAATACCAACTGGCCACCTTGGATTCAATAGACAAGCGTGCTAAGAGGCTTATTGGTGACTCGGAATTAGTAGAGACGAAGCTGCAGAGCCTTGAACACCGCCGTAAAGTTGCTTGCTGATATGTTACGGTATTTAATGATTTGATTTCGCCTTCCCCTTTCCATCATCGGGGGACTACACGTGGTCTGGGATTCCACCCTTACGTTGTGGACATTCCCAGGATTCGCAAGAAGCGGTTCTCTTCCACATTTATATGGCAAGCGGCTAGAGCGTGGAATTCCCTGCCTGCGGACTTGTTCCCCGAACGCTATAACTTGGCCCTTTTCAAGGCGAGAGTGAATAGGCTTGAGGTGTGCATGCTACATCGTCACCTCGTCATCACTTTCCATCAGGTGAATTGGAAGTCAAATGCGCCTGTGCATAATTTTATAAAAAACAAAAAAAGAAAAGTTAGTTTTTCTATTTACACTTGACTATAGAGGTAATCAAACCTAAAGGTATTGATTTTAATTAACCGACTTCAAGAAAGGAGGAGGTTCTCAATTCGACTGTATGTTTTTTGTTGTATGTATGTTACGCGATAACTCCGGTATTTGTGAACCGATTTTCATGATTCTTTTTTGTTGGAAAGGGGGTACTTCCACAGTGGTCCCATTTAATTTTGAAGAAAATCATCCACCTCGAAGGGTGGCTGTTCACGCATGAAGATTCATTTTTATAAATAGCGCCTAACTTTAATTTAGGAGCAATTACTTTAATGGTTGATTTTGCTATTTCTCCCATTCAAGGCGTTTTTCTCTCAATATACTTTGAGTAGTGAGAACCTATTTTTATTATCTCCAGTGTCAAGTCCTGTATAGTGGCGAACTAGGGGATATTTCAATGAAACTTAGCAAATAGCCGTAATACCACGTACTTTTGCGGTCGGTTTTTTTGGAAACTCTGTACTGAGATTATTGTCAATAAAGATTTACTTTGATAAAATACTACAGTAGAAATGATACATTAAGTTTCCCAACACATTGTCCTACTGAATTTCCGAAACATGATAACAATTGACACAATGCTGCCTTGCGTGTTACACACAAATAACATTAAATAAAATTGGCCTAAAGAAATTTATATGCAATTGTTTTCTTTCCTTTTTAAAAGAAATTGCTTTTTGAATATACATGAGAGCAATTTGTGTTTCGTTCGGATCACAGTATGGAATACCCAAACGGGGGCTAGTTAAGGCTGGAACTCACTGTTTGTTAAATAAAAACCGAAGCATAATAATATCGGTGTATCTATTCCACACTATTAAACAGAAATTAAATATTAATGTGAGAGACAGGAACCTGTACTAACATTGCTCTGTAGCTTAGGAATCTTGGTCTCAATAAGGATCATTTGAAAGTAGCCTGTATGTAGAAAAAGAAATGGTTGATCAACTACCGGCAAGAACTATCACAGGTGAAGCCTATATACTTTTTAACCACCTTCAAAAAAAGAAATGGTTCTCAATTTTTTTGTATGTGTGTTACTCTCGCAATCATGAACCGATTTTGGTGATTCTTTTTTGTTGGAAAGAGGGTACCAATACTGGTCTAATTTAAATTCGAAGAAAATATTCCACCTTTAAGGGTGGCAAACAAGGTGATGAATAAAGTTTTGCGCACTTTCCGGTAACCAATCTTTCCGGTAAATCATCAAGATGGCCGCCATACAAATTTCATATTCTTCTAAACTGTTAGAGATAAACAAGATGACGGATTTAAAATGACGACCATAAAGTCTCGTTCCGATTCAGCTGGATTGTATGTGGGATCTCTATGCGTCAATAATAATTTCAGAGTTCCATCGCCGTCATTGAGCGCTTTTTCGTTCTTCAAATCGAAGCGAAAAAGCAGCAAGGTCAAAGGCCGAATAGTCGCAGACCAACCTTCAATTGAGGGCAAAGTCCGGAGCGTCTGCACGCCGGCTGGTCGAACCTGACCACGTGTGTCAAACTGAGTACGCATCCAACGTAGGGGTTTAAGGCTCGAATAAATATATGGTAATAATAACAAAGTAGCTACCAATGACCAAGACGTTGCATTGCAAAACATTCTATCATAAGATTTAAGAGCGGTGTTAATGTCTTTATCTTAGATACGCGACATATTATTTCTCTTATATTTCAAAGCAAGGAAAGAATCCTCCCTGTAAAAATAAAGTATGAACGAACCAGTAAGTAGACAAGGGCTGTAAGGTGTTCCAAGGCCCTGCAATGACGCTAGTCATCAACACTTATACACGTGTAATGTCAATGTAATAAGTGTTAAAAAAATCTATTTAATAAATTTGTTTAATTTGTTACTTTCTACGTGTAGAAATTCAGAATCTATTTTGATTTACTTTTTCAATATCCTAGAATAAAATAATATATGAGAACATCTAAGCGATACAAACATTAGAATTGGCATTTTGCCACCAATATTGAAATGAGAAAAAGAATATTTTATACACTTATTTGTCAAATTGCGTATGTTCTGCGACCTCACGTACGGACCTAACTAAAAATCAGTGCTACGCGGTGAGCTGCAAAGGCGAAAGGAGCCTCTCGAAACGACGTACCATGCGAGTCCCATACTATCACCACAATGGCAAGAGTAAGTAACATGGCTTGGCATGTCGTATTGATGACATACACTAATTGTAGTGCATGCCATCGATAAGAAGAAGTAACCTTTTTGTTACCGCGGCTGGAACTACACAAAGCATCTTTACACTTATATCCACTTGTACTAAACTTAATGATAGTACATTCTTAACACAATGTGTTAAGAGCGAGAATATTGTGCATTGCAAGCTTTGCTTTAAGACATACTTTATAATGTTTAGTGCAAGCGGACATTTGAGTCTGTGTTTATGTTTATTTAAATAATCAGTGGTTTACTTTTATTATGTAATTATTGATAAGTGTTTTTTCATTATGTTTCTTACATTTTTTCTGTGTTGTTAATTTTTGTCATTTGTGGTGTAGCCTTTCTTCTTTCTTTTCTGTGTAATGTCAAGTCTCCGTGCTCCAGAATCGCCAAACAGTAGCCACCAATACTGATACACAGTATGTGTACCTAACTTAAGCTAAGGGCGTCAGACGAGCACGTTTCACTCATTAAAGTAATGAGCCTGTGGACGCGGGCCGCATTAATTGCTCAACTAAAGTAGTGCGGCCGAGATGCATTTAAATTTTGCGTCTATAGCCTTTGTAATAATAAACTCTCACTTTTATTGTCTTAACATAGAAGATGATATAAAACACAAACAATAAATGCAGTAAAAGTGCTTAGTGTGACACACGTGCCAACAGTACGCGGAGTTCCACAAACTTGAGTTCAGTCTGCCATTTTCGCTTCCTTAAGGTCGTGTCAATAATCTCGGGCAAAGCGTTGAAAATCGTAGAAAAATGCCGTTATCCATAGTGTTGTTTCATACCATCGTTAAGTCTTATGTAATTCAATTTTAGTTATGTTTAGTAGAAGCAGAGCTCCTTGTTAAAGAGTTCGTCCAGGGAAGTAGGTACTGCTACCTTATCTATTTCTGCGGCCAAGCGGTAACGTGAGCATTACTGCGTTCCGGTTTTGAAGGGAAAGGGTGCTGATGAAATTACAGGCCCAGTGACAGACATGATCTTTGCGATGTAAAGCTCTGAGTGGCACTGCAACTTTTATGGACAGGCGTGTCGCTTACCATCAGGCGAACGATTTGTTCGTCCAGTCACTTAGTATCATCAAGTAAACCTTACACCGCAGCAACATGGTCGCTTCTTTTATGGACCACTAAGTAAACAACTCTAATTTTACACGCTACACGTAGTCTATAATCGTTCGTCGACGTTCAGCTACTGACCGCTAGATGGCAGCACATAGAGGTTGTCAGCATTATTTTTCAAAGTGACATGATAATTATGATGAGGCAGCATAATTGATATTTTTCAAGGAAAAAAACTTTAGTTGTCTAGGAAGTCATCAAATTGCAAATGTGTTAGTTACAACAAGGGGGTAGAGTAGCTGTCAGTTTATTAAAACGTAACCTTGTACAAACTAAAGAACTTTTACTAGTGACGTGATATTATTACGTCATATAAGCCAATCTTTCATTTTTCACGCAAAAAAGTTAAACGAAAAACGACCTGAAATCTGACGTTTCAAAAAAGCTTATGAACCTTGACCGAACTGAATAGGGTTTTAAATATATCGTAACGTGTAAAACGCGTATTCAGACAGACCTGAATGGGGTTTGCGCTAAGTCACCGTTCTTTTGAACATCTAAAACCTGAAGAGTGAAAGGAAGGAGCTTTAGCGGGGAGTCGTGGAAACAATATAACAATTATGACGGGGGTGCTGCGAAGGTTTGCACGGAAACTAAGTCGTCGTTACCAGAGAGGTCTAAAGATATCTATCATTCGTGTAGTCTTACGTGTCTTATATTTCTCGAAGTTGTCCACGGCAGTTTGACATATTTAGAAAGCAGCTCGTGGATTTACGCACTAACAGAGGTTGTTGTACTACGGACACAGGCACATCTCTTGTGTTTCAGAAAGGCAATAGACAGGTTTGGTTGAAAAATCCATTCGCTGACGAAGAATATTAACAACGTGTGTCAGGAATTTGATGAAAACCGTACAACGCCATCTAGTGGTCACAACTGGCCTCTTTCGTTTAATATCTGACGTCATTAACCAAACAGCCACAGAGTACGGTGTGTGCAGACCTTAAGGAAAAGCAAACGATTAAAATTCGAACCCCGCCACCGCGTCACACTTGGCCCGTGAACGCGAAACATGATTAATGCATGCCAGATAACAAGTTTGTGTTCCCCTCAGTATGCTAAAACGTTGTACAGACATATGCCTGCCAGTGTTCAAAGGCTGTAGTAATCCCTAACTGTATTAAACGTTCAATCCCTCTAGCACGATTTTCCAAGACTGGTAGTGGTTAATGATTGCGAAAAATTATTGTGAAAAATTATTGTGAAAAGAATTTTACTTCTTGCAGTTTGGTTAGTGGTACTAAAATAAATGGAAAATTTAACCAGACCATCCGTTATATTTTTGTAAAGAACTGACAGTCTTGAAGTTCTGAATTAAAAAAAACATATTTTTTGACCTGCAATATCCAGAAAATACTAGGTACGTAACGTAAAACGAAACGGAATCTAACGGAACGGAGTTTTTTGGCTAAAGGGTTAGTGACCAATACCATAAAAAATATATTGACACGTTAGATGCCAATGTCATTCATGTTGCAATTTAATTACCCAATTTACTTTTGATTATTTTAGCGCTTAAGTGTTGCTGCTTTTTGGACTTTTTTTTAGTATCGCAGTGTTGCTAACTAATTTAACATTTCTACCACACTTTTGTTTTCAATTTCAATCTGGGAATAAAGTACCAAGCTCCATTCTAATTTGGTACAAGTCTTTTTAAGGTGAATTAAGATTCTAACTAGTCATTTTGACGTATAGTGACCACAGACAATCCGTTTTATATTAAAAACCAAAAAAAAATTTCAAAATCGGTTCACAATTGACGGAGAAATCGGAAAGCATTACCTACATACAGTCGAACGTGTACATACAACTTGTTTTTTAATTGATAATGAAAACAAAAGATGTATCTTTTTTTATTTCCGCGAAAAATAAGTCTTTAGCTCAAATTTTTATATAACACCTATCAACTAACATGATCATACTAAAAATGAGTCCGAAATTCGTTTTTCGATATCTCAACTAGCTCCAGAGATATTAATGGTTAAAGTTAGTGGACAGGGTCAGAGGATGCTCCGTCAAACTTCAAGTGAAAATATCATTAATATGTGGCTCGTGTGGCGCTGTTATAAGCGTGACGTCACAAACAGGTGTTGACTTTGTTCTTCTGTAAGTCTTAATTACTTAATACCAGTTTTCTTACTCTTTGTATATAAAAGCTACAACTGAACATCAGTCAAAAGTGCTTTTATCACATCAAAGTCAATAAAAACGTCAAACGTCAAACGTCACGTTAAAGTCATAAAAATAAGACAAACTACGTGAAACAATTAAGTAAAGTGTTGTGTAACTCAAAATACGTGAAATTAAAAAGTCTACTATTTCTGAACGTGAAATTTGATTCTCTATACGTCAACAAAACCGTCGTTACTAGAGATGCGCCGAGTACAAGTTTTACCGAGTAACTGAGTACCGAATATTACTCGGTTTAATATTTGCCGAGCCGAGTACTCAGCCGAGTTTCTCGGTTCATTACAACCGGGACGCGATGATCCTAAAAGTCCCATTACTCTAGAATTAGACCGATATGTCAATGAAACTTTATTGTCGCGAGAGCAGAGTTCTTTCCAATGATGGGCAGGGCATAAAACAAGATATCCAAAACTGGCACAGTTAGCACGAGTGTTTTTATGTGCACCTGCAAGCACTGTATATAGCGAGCGGTTATTTTCCGAAGCGGGTAATGTGTATGAAGCAAAAAGGAACATACTATTACCTGGACGCGCAGAAAGCCTTGTATTCCTACGTCATAACTTGCTTTTGTTAAATTTTAAATATTAATAATGTAAACTTTCTTTTTAAATTCCTAAATAGCTACAAATTGTTACAACTGTCTACAATTTCTTGTAATAAATCAATTTTGATTATTTTAAATATATTGTTGGTTTTACGTTTTACTTTATTATGTCTATAGCTGTGATGCTTTATTTTAACCGAGTACTCTTCCTATGCACCGAGTTATTCGGCCGAGTACGAGGCGCATCTCTCGTTACTATATTGTAAGAAACGATTAAAAGATGGCGCCCATGAGTCATTGTTGATTGTTTACTAACGTTTGTAAGCGAGGAAGTACTCGTACGTCATGTTTTTAACAAATTTTAACCCAAAATATTTCTTTTCAATCACCAGGCAACCACTGCCTCCGAATGGTTATTATGCTGGACTGGCACGCAGAGGTCTCGGCTTCGATTCCCGGGCCGGGAGAAATATTTGCATGGCCTACATTTATTTCTTATATAGTTATTTTTTAAACTTTATTGACCACAAGACATGCTACAAAAAGCGGACTTAATGCTAAAAGCATTCTCTACCAGTAAATTTTTAAGAAAAATGGAATTCAAGATTTCAGAGCAAGTACTCACTCACTGTATTATGTGCATCATTAACTGTCTCCAAGTTGACAAGTCTCATGTGCCTGTAATTTGACCTGGTCTCAAACTAGGGAATTC
This sequence comes from Hyposmocoma kahamanoa, assembly GCF_003589595.1. Classification (NCBI taxonomy): domain Eukaryota; kingdom Metazoa; phylum Arthropoda; class Insecta; order Lepidoptera; family Cosmopterigidae; genus Hyposmocoma; species Hyposmocoma kahamanoa. The sequence goes on from NW_020653993.1 coordinate 11,188,256, forward strand.
CCTGTAGAATGAGTACCCAGACCAGAACCAACTCAAAAAAGTTCCTACCAAATAGGTCATACCGGGAATAGAATCCTATCTAGCGCCCATTAGGGCAAACCGTCGGGCGACAGAGGTAGGTATTTTAAATTTTTAAATGATAGAAACGGTATTCCCGGCAATAATATAGTCGCCCGAGGTCCGAGCTCGAGTTCAAGAACCGACAAACCACACATGACGTATCACGCACAGCGTTCTTCGTATCATTGTTATAATCTAATTATTAATGCCAATAAAATCCATTTCAATCTTGTCAAATATACTTTTACTTATTATGTATTCTTAATATTTTATATTAGAATTGCGTGTCGTGCGTCAAAGCGATTTTCATTCATATCATTCATTCCTTTTGGCACGAATGGACGGAATGTACAATTTTGACGTAAAGAAAGTCATTACCATTTTCAATTCAGAATGTCGTATTATAACGTGGTGACGTAAATAATTCATTGGTTCCTACCAAATTGTTAAGTACTTGTTGTAGGGTCGATATTGTTTGTGTGATTTATGTCTTTAAAAGCATATTCAAGTACATTTATTTCTTTGTGATTTATGATTATACAGGTTATTAGAATGGATTTTTACATTACACTAGAAGTCCAATGATACAATCATAATAATATGATAATAAGGTAAGTGTACTGGTGAAATTACAGGCACATGGGACTTGTCAAGTTAGGGTGGCGGGCTTAGTGGCAGTGCCTTGTCAGATCTTTGCGATTTAACGCTCCGGAAGGCAATGCAACTATGATAGATAGGCTTGTCGCTTACAAGCGCACGATATGTTCATCCCGTACTTGATACCATCAATAAATTAAATGTAAATATCAGTGAAAAAGGGAATAACTCAAAATCGACACTTTTCAGGAGAGGAAAACAAACCATTCTTTTATTGATTATTGGTTGATCACATTTATTATTAATACTTTTATGATTTTTGGCTTTAGGTATACGTCTAAGCTTTCGTTTAATGGGTATTGGTAAAAAGGGAGAATGGCAAAAAAGTGTTGACGTTGGCTCCGCCCAAATTTGTGAAACAGATATATGCCTGAAGTTCGCGTGACATGCGACAGGAGATGTTGAATTTTGCGCATTAAAAGTACCAAATTCGTTTTAGCGGAATAACTCTAAAACTAAAGGGATTAAAAAAAAATTGTCCTAATAACCTGTAGCATTTCGAGGATGAATCGAAAAAATGTGAAAATTAGAGGTCATTTCGTGATTTTTATCTATCGAGGAAACTTTATTGTTTTATGTTTCTGATTAGTGTCTATGCTTGAATATATCGTGTAGTTACTCATACAATACTTTATTTTTAACTTTAAAATGGATATACCCCTCTAAAAGCAAATCGAAGATTAGGAGTTTTTCCTCTGCTCCCTCTTAAGCATTCAGTCATATTTTCTATATATTTGTTAAGCTTTTTTCGAGTTGCGTCCTTGTTTGTGAATGCTTAACGGAAATAACACGACTTATGTTAACAAACTTTAAGACATAATTCGACTTAGTCTCTTCACTGCGACTGTTCTATAGCTAAAATAATACTTATGATACTAACCACATTGATAAAAGACATAAAATCGTTAAAAGAATAAAACGACAAGTTTTCTGTTGCGAACTGTTAACCAATAGCAACACGGTATAGTCGCGGGTATGACCAATCCTGTCCAGTGAAACAAACGGAATGCTCAGTTATACCCTTATGTACACTGTGGAATAAGGCAATAGTCGCTTTTAGTCCTATTTTTTTCCTAGTCATTGTGGAACAGTACGAAAAGTGTCTTAATGTAAAAATATATCTGTACTTAGTCGTTAAACTTGTATGTATTTTTTGAGTTGAGACCACTTGTACCTTTAGACTCGTAAAAATGCTCGATATCCAAAATCATGCCTTTCAAAAACAGTTAGTTATGCCCTTTGTGCAATGCGCTGACGCCCTAGCTGCTGAGGAACTAGCTGAACCCGGCGTTGGATTGCCACTGACACGAAAGTCCTTTAACTCTACAGCTCGGCTTTAGAAGTAACCCGTGCCCACCAGTGGGATCTAATACTTCAGAAACTTTTACTAGCGTGAGCACAATAATTCGCAAAAGTTTTATGGCAATCGAATGGATAACAATGGAAAGTAAGCGTGACATGCAATATACGTAGATCTTCAAATATTGCAGAATGCCTAAACGTGGATTGACCAATAAGGGGTCAACTCAAGGTCATATCGCGCAACGCGATAAATTCCGGCATTATGTTGCTAAAATAATCCTCCTTACGGTCACGAACTCTGGACTACAGCGAGTGCCGGCGCGGTGGCGACAGCGATACGGGCGGGCGGCGACGCGGTAATAGTGGCGTGTTCTCGACGACAGTGACCAGATCACTTAGTTTTCGGTAGTAAAGTGACGTGACCATTTTGTAGTACCTAATTCTTTTATTCAGTATGAGTTATTATGGGTGCAAGAAGACGTGAACCCGAAATTACGAAGACCAAATACAAAGTCTGGATAAGATCTATTCCTAGAATGACCATGGAAATGTTTGACTATATTCTTGCAAATGTCAAGTCAGAATTGGAATCACTCTTTAATTATGAACGAATCATACCTCTATTCTTCTCTAGAGTTTAATAATGCTTCTATTTTTATGGTCAATAAAATTGCTGAAATTATTTTCTCCGACGACATTTAGACGACACTATGGCTATTCGAACGCGCATTCACCTCTAGACTGTACCACGACACTCGTGTACCGTCGCCCGCACTGTTGCCGCCGTCGAGAACAGACTCAAACTTAGGCATTTTGATCAAGCCGCGCAAGCCGCCGACCACATCGTTGTCGCCACCACGCCGCCACCTGCTGACGTCCAGCTTGTAGCCTTATATCGTGGTAATTAAACAATGACATCTAAAATTCTGTACCAATATGTTTGGGACTATTATGTTGACTCTATTTTATGATTTTGAATGTCAACTAAATTATTTGCCCTATTTATTTACGGAGTACACACATAGCACAGAAAAACGTGTTTGTAAGAACGAAATGTTGCCGTATTTGCTATCCAATGTTGACATATTTGTGTTGCAAACAATGATTACAAATTCAAATGCTTGAAATAAACAGCACCACGGTCCGTGCGCATTGACGGGAATATTTAGTGTGTAAGGGCGGAATTCCTTGTTGCGTCCAGCTAACCTGGTGATGGGAAAAAGCGAGTGCATTAAATCGTGAAAGGCCTTAGGTATAAATAAGTTCTGCAGTAACTGAGGCGGTGTATTAGACGTAGCTCTTAATAGCTTACCTACCATTTACTGCATTCGCCAGTAATTCATATTTAAACTTGGCGAGTCTTGTATTGCCTACATGGAATGATCCATACACAGCAGAATAATCAGTAGAAACAGCTATTTAACTGGAAACACTGTTTATTAATAATTTGAAATGAAATTATTCATTGGTAACAATGTTATACGTTACAAGTCAGTGATTATATGATTTATATTGTAGTAGCAGTCTACTGTGAAAGAGTTCGTCAAGGGAAGTACTGCGACCTTACTTATTTCTCCGCCAAGCAGTAATGTGAATATTATTGGGTTCCGGCTTCGAAGGGTAACGGAGCTAGTGAAATTACAGGCACATGGGACTTGTCAACTTATGTATCAGGGTGTCGGGCGCAGTGGCAGTGCCCTCAAATCTTTCTGATTTAAAGCTCTGAGTGGCACTGCAACTGTTAGGGACAGGCGTGCCGTTTACCACCAGGCACACGACTTGTTCATCCCGTCGCCTTGTATCATAAAAAAAATATATCTTGGCCAGTCTGGAGAAATAGGTAAGGTGGCAGTAGGTACTTCTCTGAAAAAACATAACCCTTTCCTTTACGCCATCTGTAGTCAAGTAAAGCTGTAAAGCGGTCCGTTTTAGGCGGTTAACTTTGCGCGAGTTCAATATTTGTAATGATATCGAAAGGTTAATATTTGAATTGAATCGGTCCGTCTGCACTTGAAGGGGTACGTGATTGGAAAAAAACATTCTATAAAAATGAACCGAAATTAAAAATTGATTTTGCCAGCTAACCGTGTTAGAAGAAAGACAGATACAGAAGAGAATATAGTGATTCAGTTCAGCTGCAGTGTCCATAGTTCAGGTTGTCATCATGATCGCCGACGTTCATTAGGAGTTGGTACATGAAGAAGAAGAATTACCCACAATTTACAGTCTATAATAGCAGAAACATTTTCTAAATATACATAGGTAATTAATCTAGCATCTGAAGAAAACAATGATATTGCCAATAGTTCTGTCAACCACAGGCGTTATTCCGAAACATCTACATCAGTCATTACACTCACTGAACCTACCATCAAATATAATATCACTTCTTACAGAAAGCAGTCATCCCCAATACTTGTCGCCTTGTTAGGAAGTTCTTGCCGGTTGATGCCATGAGCCCACATTTCTCCACTAACAGTAACAGAATCAATTTTTTAATAGTTCATTTCCCAAATTGGCCACCGAGTTCGTCATACAATCACTCCGGATCATTCTTGCCATTTATCATAAGTTATGGCTCAAACGATTTCTTCGTATGGATGACTCGTGGCCAACAATGGTTACTAAGTGTATGCTTTGATATGGCATTGTAGATAATTAGTAACACTGTCGAAAATTTCACAGATAATTACTAGAAAGAAACTGATTTATATTTTATCAATGAAGTGGAAAGCCAAAAGTGTATGCTACCTAGTCGTCTTTCGTCGTAGACGGATTCCTGTAATCTGATACAGAAAATTCTGTCGGCACCAGGTAATTTGTGTCTTTGTCAGCCACATTATTATGGGATTAAATACTGTATTAAGAAAGATAATGAACTAAGCTTGTCCACAATGGATAGTGTTTCTGAACGAAGACGTGTGGAGGAGAAAGATGAATGGTTTAGTCGCAATGTTTTGTCTATTGTTGATAAAATAAATTTACGCTAATGGAAAATCCCTTTTCAAAGATGATCGTTTAAAAGTTTATTGAATATCACGATGTTTCACTATCATGATGTTAAATATCAAATCAAATCAAATGATTTCAGCATTTTTTTAATACAATAAATACAACGCGCGTACAAGTCGCGCGCCTGATGGTAAGCTACACGCCTGTCCACAACAGTTGCAGTGTCACTTAGAGCTTTAAATCGCAAAGATCTGAGGGGCACTGCCACTGCGCCCGTCACCCTGAGACACAACTTGATATGTCCCATTCAAAACCGGAACACAGTAATGCTGATATTACTATTTGGCGGCAGAAATAGATAAGGTGACAGTACTTCCTTAGACGAACTTTTTCACAGGGAGCTCTACTGCTACTAAAAAGTACTAGGGCAGACTTTGGCAATAGTCTTTTAGAAAAAAGGTATAATTACCAGAATCCGTAACACGATTGCAATAATTTAAAAAGCAAATTTCTGAAAGTTAAACGAAAAACGTCTGGCGCATAACTAATTAAGTAAAAAGGCTCAAAAACACAAACTGTGCTCGAAACGAAATTAACTCTGTGGTGCTAATTAATTTCGAAATAATTGCCTCTGTAATGTAACTATAAACCATGAATAAACATGAGGTGAAATTTGTTCTTAGCAAATGGTTGCAAGCGCTTGACAATACAAAAACTGAAAATCTTTTGTGTTAGCCATTGACTTACAATTATATGGACGTCGGGTCCGCGCTAAAAAGTGTCCGAACTTATAGGGCGTTAAAATCGTACACAGAGCGTCATTCACGCTTTAGTCTTCGTTTGTTCGACTGACAGCGAAGCAAGCAAAATTAGACAGTACTGCGATGACATTACAATTTAAATTCAACGTTTTAGCTTTTTCATATTCCTTTACATGTCACTAGGTTTAAATAGGTTGACTTGGGACATTTTTTTCGTGGTTTTTGTATTAAACCCGTCGTCCATATAATTGTAAGTCAATGGTGTTAACTGTTTTTTTTTTTCTTTCATATACATTAGTTTTATTTATAATAAATAGATGTTTTGCTGTTTTTTCCCACTCCACCGAATGAAACAGCCCTCCGTTCTTAGAGATATTATCTTTAATACAATAAATAAAGAATATTTTTGGAATACACGGAGACGTACACACAGGTCAGTTGTTGGCGGCTGTCTATATTTCAGTGCAAACGAGAATTGTTAATTAGAAGTGATGTATCACTGATGACCAGGAATGTATAGTCCTTATTTCGTCTATATTTCTGGTTATATGCTCGATGGAAAATAATTTTAGCTTATGATTTATATTTGAATAATATTACAAGGAAAAAACTGACTGAATGTTTCATATTAACGAGGAATTAATTTATATCCACGGCCATTTACGCAATATAAAACACTTCCAGGCTATTTATCAGCACTATCTGGATATAAGACGGAATTTTGACATGTTAGCAAATATCTATGCCAACAATTTCTAACTGTAGTTTCGACAGGTTATGCAAAAAACTGATGAAAAATTAAAAATTTACCGCTAGTACTTAACTATTCAAGTTTCAGCGATACATAAAGCGGGGATCCGGTCACGAATTATCATATTTACGGGACAGGAAGCGGGACAACATGGCTGACTTGGGGTTCCGTGTGTAAAATGTTTAATAAAAAAAGGGGAATTGTAAGTTTGAAGCCTGTGTCTATATGTATGTGTGCCTAACTATTGTGCCGCAGATGGCTAGACTGATCTTAAAGCGTTTTTTTTTATTTTGAAGGCTAATTTATAAATGCCGATGGACAATCTGCAGATGCAGACTACACAGCTCCTCAACCTCTAACAGCAGATCTATCCTGTTTGGACTCATTGACTAACTAACTAACTGCCTCCGTGGCCGAACGGTTACCATGCCGGACTGCCACGCAGAGGCCCCAGGTTCGATTGCCGGGCCGGGAGAAATATTTGTATGGCCTACATTTATTTCTCTCATGAGTTTGGGTGTAATTTGTGGTTGTCTATGTGTGTGTCCATGGCACCCGCGACACAGGGTTTCCCTAGTGCGGGGGCTATGTTGAGTATGTGCGTTATTATTATTATTATTGAATTGGTCTTGACGAGTAATTGGCTTACAGATGGTGACTTTTTAGACAACACTATTTTGTATCGGAGTTTTTTTTAATTTTTCTTATAATACTAAGAGGCGTGACTAAGTCGTGTGCCTGGTAAGCGACACTCCTGTTCATAACAGTTGCTGTACTACTCAGAGCTTTAAATCCCAAAAATTCGAAATGCAGTGCCACTACGCCCGTCACTCTGAGATATAAGTGGACAAGTCCCATGTGCCTGTAATTTCACGCACCTTTTCACCCTTCAAAACCGGAACGCAGTAATGCTCACATAACTGCTTAGCGGTAGAATTAGGTAAGGTGGCAGTGCCTCTCTGGACTAACTTTTTCACAAGGAGTAGAGTTTCTTGTGAAAGAGTTCGTCCTGCTACAAAATATTTGTTTGCATTATGACGTTATATCCATTAATAGAGCATGAAATATATTAATATATACAGCGTAAATATAATGTATATAGATTTATGTACGCATTTAATATTATTAATTCATAAACTTTCACCAAACTACGGAACCCCTCTACCCTTTATCCTGTTTTCGTCCTATTTTTCCGGCGTCCTAACGCGATAAACCTCGGTCGGCTTAACTTGCTTTTAAGTACCTCCGACACCTTCCATCTCTTTCCCACCCACTAGAAAATTTTCTATAGTGATGTGCGATTTTCTTGATAAATAAGTAGTTATTCTACTTCCGTTAGCCATTCTTTATTGAAATGTAAATTTATCATAATCACCATTGAATTACAAATCAATGGATGACGGGTCTAATACACGAAAAAA
>NW_020653993.1:11196559-11227914 GCF_003589595.1 Hyposmocoma kahamanoa
TGTATACGATTTTATCGCCCTATAAGTTCGGACACTTTTTAGCGCGGACCCGACGTCCATATAATTGTAAGTCAATGATAATCACCGTCTTACTGTTACGCACGGTTCTTCGCGAGAGAGTTAACGAGTCTATACAACCTCAAATGGCTTTGGTTGGTTAGGCTTAAGGCAATGCGGGTTGACATTTAGACTTTATTACGATATTTTTTTTCACGCGACAGGTATTACTACTAAACACATACGAATGTAACTTGGAAAATAAAGTCATAGGTACCTAAATACCGACACAGGAATTCGCATCGTCGAACTCACAATTTGAAAAGCAACTTTTCTCCCACTGGGTTACCACCACTGTAATAAATTTCTCATCACAATGAAAATTTATCTTTTCATTCGAAAGTACATTAAATTTTTCGGACCAGAATATTAAAGCACTAAACTATAAATTCTGCGTAGTTTTTACAAACGTATTTGCTACCAAAAATATCCTCGTGTCGATGTTCAATATTTATTCCAAATGATTTTATCATCATGTGCTGTATTGGACTCCTTCACTTTTATAATTTTACTTTCGAATTGTTATTCGTAAAGAGTACATTCGAAACACAAATTCGGTTTTAGCCATCTCTAATATAACCTATCTCTTTCCCTCCTATACGCTTTAGTGTTGATTATTTCGCAAAGATTTTATCAAGGAAAGCAATTTTAAGGTCATTTTGTTTTGTAATCGCAATTTTAGAGGGCTCCTGTGTTGTTAAGCAACTATAGCACTAATGTATATCCGGATAAGATGTAGATACTGTTAATGGAAAATTTAGAAGGCATTGGATATTTATGGCAGTATGATCTAATTTATGATGAAAAAAGTTTTGATATTTCGTTGGTTAAAAAAGTTTCCTCTATAAATTAAACACAAAATAAATTGGACACGAATATGCGCGGTGGGCGGATTTTATTATTGGACATGAATAAGGTAGAAATTGGACATATTCGAGACACAAAAACAAAGTAATGTATGAAGTTTGCTCAACATTAAAACATCGTCCATGCAACATAACTTTACAGTAGCGATAGAACCCTTGTGAAAGAGTTCGTCCGGGGAAGCACTGCCACCTTACCTGTTTCTGCCTTTCGGCACACTTGACAACTTACGTATCAGGGTGACGGGGCACTGTTAATGCGCCTCAGATCTTTGTAATTCAAAGCTCTGAGTGGCACTGCACCTGTTATGGACAGGCGTGTGGTTTACCATCAAGCGTACGACTTGTTCGTCCCGTCACTTCATATTATTAAAAAAAATACAACGATAAACAGAAAATTGAAAATACATTAAAATAAGACTTAACGATGATATGAAACACGACCATGAATATTTACAGGTGCGACTATAATTTTTGCACTACAAAGTAGCAAAATAAGGCATTTTTCTGCTATATTCGCAGTTTGCGTGGGAAAATTGACAGGACTGCGCTCAAGTGCGCGGTACTCTGCGTACATTAGCACACGCACCACGCTCATTAACACTTAGCACTTCTACTCGTATTTATTATTCTGTGAATAAAAACCACAATCTTGAAGTAATGACTACAATAATATTTTAAATGCGTAAATAAATAGGGGCGCTTGTTATTAATGTTTGGATATTTCTTGCTCAATCACGCCGACATAGCTGAACGGCTTGTGATGAATGTTTATGGATATATTGCTATATGCGCGTTTCCATTTTAAAGTGTCGTGTCTTGTATATTTAAATGAAGTTGTCCACATATAGCACAACACGATTAACTGTCGTTCACGCCTTTTTTGACGTTACGATGACAGACTGTAGTGACAATGGGAAGGGCTAGAACGACAGTTGTCTGACGATAAAAATGTGACGACAGATGATCGCAGTTCAAACGACAAGGCCGCTGCTGCTAAACGGTAAACTGTCGTCACAATCTAATGGCAACAGCTAGACATGACAGACGTTCAACGATAAAACAAAACATATAAATAAAACGACTTGTTCGCCAACTCACTTGGTGTCATAAAAAAAATAATTAACCCATTATAAGTACCAATTCTGGTTACGGGTCTTCTCGTCAGAGATGTATTGGCCACAGTCTACAAAATAGATAAGAACTTAAGACGTTTTTCAAGTGTTGCAAAACATCTTTAACATGCTTCATCACCACGTCTTCTTTCACCATTAAGAGAGGTGCTGCTACGAAAAATTTACAAATATGCAATAGAACAAAGAAAAAAGCACTAATCAAAAATAAAACAAGATTAGTATAGATCAATGACTCAGCTACAGAGGACATTTATGACAATGTTATTTATATTAGTATTAATTTTTTTATGAAAAATAGTGACACCCACAACATTACTACGAGGAATGAAAATAAACTAGCTGTTATTGGCAGTCGTCTTCATAAAGTCTCACGCAAAGAAATCACGCTTCTATAATAAGATTCCGACTGATATTCAAAATTTGCCATTTACGAGGTCTAAAACAATAGTGGAACAAGAACTTTATATTACAGGTTATTTGTAGAGCTGGTGCGTACGTGGATGACAAAAATCCGTGACAGTGACCCGGTTAGCTCTTGCAGGTAGTCTCGATCTAAAATATTTAAATTTAATATTGTAATGAATGAGGTCGACGATGGAGAATGAAAAGGTCCAAGTTATAACGTTCAGGGAACAAGTCTGCAGGCAGGGAATTCCATTCTATAGCATATGGAATATCCACAACATAGGAGTGGAATTCAAGCCAGTACACTGTACTGTCAAGACGTCAAGACAGTAGTGATTTACGAAATTTGAATTTTCTTTCGTCTGTCATTTTTTCCGGTATATATGCGAATAAGTTTTTACAGTCTTATAAAGTTTTAATTCATGAACACGCTATATTAAGCGCAAAATCGCTTTAAAAATCTTGTTCGAACTTGCTCGCTTATTCAAAACCTGTGTTGAAGTTTATCAAAGTCCCGATATGAAGTCGGTATAGCCGGGTTCAGAGGCGACACGTGACTGGAAAGCGTATAGTCTGTTCAGTGTATGGAGTCATCGAATTCTACAGATTATTCTTTGGGGTCAGGGTAAATTAAGTTTAGATAACTTTGCGGAAAGTTTATTATTAATACCTCAAGGCTGATTTGTTATTTTGGAAATTTTTGAGATTTTCTTTCCTTTCTAGAACGTATATTTAGCGGCTATCTTGTTATAGACAAGTAGTGGTCCGAATTCGGGCTCACACTTCAGGAAATTTGCTCCTGTTCTCCGTCACACATCTGTCCGTAACAATTACTGATAAATATTGTGTGTGGTTTATATTCTTTTGCTATATTTATGTATTTTTACGATCTCACAGCAGTAACACAATGTACAAAGAACACATACTCAAATATTTAAGTACTTTATTTTAAGTTCTTTTATTTCGCGACACATATGTCCGTCTCTCGTCTCGGCTCAGGGTTCATTGAAAACCAGCCCCTCATTTAATTATGGCTGTGGCTTATGCTGAATGAAGCCCTTTTGCGTACGCCACAACCACACATATGACAGTACAAAATTTGTAGTCGTTAATATTTTGTTTTTCGTCTGATTTGTCCTATTTTATGTTGTTTTTAACCGACTTCAAAAAAGGGAGTTTCTTTTTTTTTTGTATGCGTGTTATGCAATTACTCCGGTATTTGTGAACCGATTTTCATGATTCTTTTTTTGTTGGAAAGAGAGAGAGAGAGAGAGAGATTTTTATAAATAGCGTCTTAATTATACTTAAGGAGCAATTATTTTAATGGTTGGTTTTGATATTCTCCAATTCAAGGCGTTTTTCTCTCAATATACTTTGAGTAGTGAGAATCGAGTTTTATTATCTCCTGTGTCAGGTCCCGTATAGTGGCGAACTAGAGGATATTTCAATAGATCTTGGCAAATAAATATAATTCCATGTACTTTTGAGGTCGGCTTTTTTAGTACTCTGTACTGAGATTATTTTATTGTATTCTTTATTTTGTTTGTTAATTCTTTTTATTTTGTTTTGTTTGTCTGTCTTATCAATTTGTTTTTGTATCTATGTGTTGTGGCGTTGCAATAAATGTCTATTCTATTCTATTCTAAATAAGTAATACTTCACCAGAATTAAAGCGTTTTTTAATTTTGTTCGAATATCACTCATTCATAACAGTAATTGTTTCGGATCTGTTTTAGACGGATGTCGGACAGAGCACGGGAGTAGTGCCCCTGAGTTTCTCGGAAGTTATGTGTTGAAATCACCATGACCTTTTTGCCGAAGGAAAACATTACGCTGAAATCTGTACATCGAAGAAGCTTTTACAACCCTCCGAAGACGTATAAAGTCCCCGACCAGTATTACCATAAGAGGAAACCCGCGCCCGGCAGTGGGACGTGTAAATGAGTTATTGATGATGATGATGGGTTGTACTAAATGGAGCTGGTCGTAGTTGGGTCTAACAAAACCGGTCCAAACTCAAAAATGTTCATGTCCATAATAATTAAGAAAATTATGTCTATATAAACGCAATAAGAAGGACAGACGACATGTGGAAGGTGGTACAAGACCGGGAGAATTGGCATGTTGATAAACTGACATGATGTTGATAACAAAACAGGTCTACATTATCTGACGCTAGAAGCAACATACAAGAATAATAAATAAATAAATAAAGCAAACTCAAACTCATGAGAGAAATAAATGTATGGCAGACCAGCACGGTAATTGTTCGGCTACGGAGGCAGTTAATAAATATATTAATATAGCCGAACGGCTACCATATTGGTCTGTCACGCAGAGGTCCCGGGTTCGATTCCCGGGCCGGGAAAAATACTTTGTATGTTCTACATTTATTTTTCTCGTGCTTTTGGGCGTGAATTGTGGTGTTCTATGTGTGTCCATGGCATCCGCGACACAGGGTGTCCTAAGTGCGAGGCTATGAGTGTGTTGAAAAAAAAACCCTCAGAACGTTACTATTTATAAGAGTAACATTGGAACTGTTATAGACAGGCGTGTCGTTTACCACTAGGCGCACGACTTGAGTGGTCGTATCACTTGGTATGAGCGTGTGCGTTATATTATAATAACAAAGGTCAAACACTTAGAAAAAAATCCTTTGATCCGGCCGGATTTGAACCGACGTCTTCTAGCAAACCGTGTCAGATGCTATGCCAAGTAAGCCACGGAAGGAACCAGCGGACTTCATGAATTTTTCTATGTGGTTGTTGCAGTTTATAAAAAGTTAATAATAATAGATTCTAATTTGTAGCATTAAAGAATATATGAGTATAGATAGCTCAATGAGACAGGAAGTACGAGACGATTTCGTAATATCCCCTCATCCACTAACATAACAGGCTTCCGGAAAACTCTGATTAGAGTTCTGTCATCTACAGTGAACGGTACTTTTGATGTAAGGATTTTCCTTCCTCTTTCTTATTAATACTTTACAAGATAACTTATGTTAGATATTTAGGTGGTAACTTAGCAACTTCTTTTCAACAATTTATACACAGACAGTTTCTAGTCATTTCGCTCATTATATAACCTCAAAGGTTTTTGGTTGATTCAGTATAACAATGAAAGTGTTAAATCAATTATTTTGGAAAAAATATATAGTACGAGTATATTGCAACTCAACTCTACACCTGTCGACCTTCATGAGAGAAGACTTTTGGCCGAAGGGTGTCATGTACCGGCGTTTCCGAGGACGGCTACCGGACATCCACGTTGCGTCACACGTCGAAGTACATACGTGTAAATAAACAGTGTTATATGTATATTATCATGTTATATTGTATTTATGATTAGTCCGTAAGGTATTTATTTAATATTTCTGTTATTGTTTTGTTATATTATATGTATGTTAGTCTGTAAGGTATGTATCTATGGGTCCTAGTTGCCTGAAATAAATACATAAATAAATAAAGTAACTTTTTTATTAAAAAAAAAACCGATCTCAAAACTTTGCTTATCGCCTTTTTTCGTTACGAACTTCTTTATGCATTTCATATTTTATTTTCTGTTTGTCATGGCGACGGCGATTTGTTGATTACATGAATTGTCGAGACCTCGAGGGTACACCCTTTCAAACAAAAGAAGAATGTTCAAAATCGGTGCACAAATTGGTGAATACCGGCCATTTGACGATTTCCTTCGATTTTCATGAGATCCCCTCATCAGATACTGACTTGGTGACAATGGAACCACAAAGAGAGTGCACCCTTTCAAACAATAAAGAACTTTCAAGATCGGTCCACAATTGACGGAGATATCTGAAAACAAACATACACTCGAACGTGTAACTTAGTTTTTTTTTGGTTAAAAAATGAGAATATACAGTGATTAGTATTCGGTGTGAAAACACGATTCCAAAAGAATTCACGATGGGAAAAAGACACAAACTCATTATTCTATAGGTACTTTACACTCAGAATAATAACGCAACGCAAATTGAAGCGCTCCCAAAGGGCCTACACGAGCGGGCGGGCCTTCAGTGCTCAAAGTCAACTTGCACCGCGAACAGCTCCAGAATTTTAGCTAAAATGACGAAATGTGCGGTAAATGAGTGTAAAAATACGTCAGACAAACATGAAATAGATACTAACATCACATTCCACAAGGAAGTAACGCGTTTCAACTTTTATTTTTATATAAATATTCACTAAAACCGAAAATTAACGTACTACTAAAACTAGCCTACATGAATTTGATTTTTGCCTCACTTGTGACAGTTCGTTTGATATGAAACTATAACTCTAGCCAAATTCGATGTAGAATAAATGTCAACAAACAAAAACATTTGATTTTTAGGGTTTTCATCCCAGACTCTCTCACAGTTACAACAATTTCAATATTTTCCTACGAAATTCAGTTAGATTATGGATAATACTAAATCTTGAAGCCATGTTTATAATGAATATTATTCAAGATAAGTTTAAATGACACAAAAATGACCAGTAATAAATTTTTTGTAAAACTGTGTCATCCCTAGTGACTTTTTGATTTGAAGGGAGAGATTGCAAACATTCGAGTTCTAGTGGTAATTCAAGTTTAGAATCGGAAATAGATGCTGGATGTTATAATATGTAGTAAATTCATATTATTATTATTATTTATAATAATTGGCTAAGTATTATTTCTACATAACCCAATTACCTACTTACCTATTTAAATTCCAGTTACGAGAGCAGGCCGTGGGGGCAGAGGAAGCTTTAATAATGAGCATTGAAAAAATGTTCTTTTCCTATGTCATCATTGGTAGCCTAGGAACGTTTTGTTATTAAACATTCTACATCGAATTTGGCTAGAGTATATCATTCTATGCGTTATTATTCTAAGACTTTACATATGTAAAGTCCAATGATCAATGATCTTTTTTTAATATCAAGTAAACTAAAGAAAATACTCACAAAGTGCGATACACATATTTCAGATCGCTTTCATTTCATTAGTAATAAAATAAATTCTAAATTAAAGCCAGGGTCCCTGCCACTCGATCACAGCAAAATGATCGTACCACAAAAACTCTAATTCGAGCTGAGGTAGAATCTACACTTAAGTAAAAAAATAATCTCAGTACAGAGTACTAAAAAACCGACCTCAAAAGTACGTGGAATTACGTCTATTTGCTAAGTTTCATTGAAATATCCCCTAGTTCGCCACTATACAGGACTTGACGCTGGAGATAATAAAAATAGGTTCTCACTACGACACTACTCAAAGTATATTGAGAGAAAAACGCCTTGAATGGAAAAAATAGCAAAATCAACCATTAAAGTAATTGCTCCTAAATTAAAGTTAGGCGCTATTTATAAAAGTGAATCTTCATGCGTGAACAGCCACCCTTCGATATGGATGATTTTCTTCAAAATGAAATGGGACCACTATGGAAGTACCGCCTTTCCAACAAAAAAAAGAATCATGAAAATCGGTTCACAAATACCGGAGTTATCGCGTAATGAAAGAAAACACTCACGCCCGAGAAGTAATTATTAAATATTTTATTCAAAAATCTTATACATTTTATATTGGTTCCACATTTTGAAAATGATAGGAGTCAAAGTATTTCCTTTTTTTTTACCCGACTCCACATACACGCAGGTATTCTCAAATGAGGTTTCATTACCTCTAACACGTAACATACATCCAAAAAAAAAGAAATAAAAGAACATACAGTCGAATTGAGAACCTCCTCCTTTTTTGAAGTCGGTTAAAAAACAATTGTATAATTTACTGTGTTGTACTACTGATTATTTGATTCAAAATTTTTCGATACGTTTGGCATTACTTCACCGCGTCGAATGTAGTTTTGTAATGCTATAAGTACAGCTGGGTGTAATAGATACAGCTATGGTCACGAGATAAAGGGTATATATATTCTCGAACTAATGCTCACTACCTAATTTCCGCGGCAATTTTTACTATCTAACCGCCTCCGTGGCCGAACGGTTACCATGCCGGTCTGCCACGCAGAGGTCCTGGTTTCGATTCCCGAACCGGGAGAAATATTTGTATGACTATTTTTATTTTTTTCGTGATATTGGGTGGTTGTCTATGTGTGTATCCATGGCACCCGTGATACAGGGTGTACCTAGTGCAGGGCTATGAGTGTGTGCGCGTTATTATTATCTAAGTATTCGGTTTTTTGTTGTCGTGAAATATTATTTGATAATTAGACTATAATACTAGTATGAGAATTATTGTAGCAACTTTTATAGAGTTACAAGAGATAGGCTACGCAGCTACGAAAAGAGCTACGAAAATCAGTTCCGAAAATGGAAGCAGAAAACATAGGCATTTCAACAGGAGAGTCCCATAAGTGGAAGCTCACCCGTACGCAAGGTAGTCAATGTAGCTTATTCTATCTGGTTCTGTACAAAATTCTATCCTAGATATAATGGTGTGAACACTTTGACAGCGCGTTTTATTTCGATGTCAACGCCATCTTTACACCAAAATTGGGTTGTGGAAAGATGGGCAAACGCCCGCGGCCTGACACTTTGTTCAAATCAGGTTACAATATATTAACGCCAGAAATCGAGGGCAAAAACTATTTACAACTACTTAAATATTGTTGCTAATTGTGTTGTGATCAAATTTAATGGTTTTGTTTTCTAATCTAGATGATTCGATTTGTCGTTCTATTGAACCGATACGTTTAAAAATTGCATTGAAATAAATTGATACAAAAAATCGTTAGATCGTACGTACATCAATCAATTTTCATAAAAACCCAATTGTAATATGCATCCTTAGTAATGAGAATCCATAGTACTGCAAGGTGGGTATTGTGTGTGACGTTGCCTCTTCGTTTGAAAAAGATTTTTTCCTTGAAATTTGTAATAAGTGTAAAATAATACCAAATTACATATTCCTCGTCCTTGACCGCGATTTTGAACGGAAATGGATTAGAACCCAACGTTTTGGGCAAAAACCCACTTATAATCCGAGCGAGTTGAAAGGGCTTTAACCCACTGCCCATCTCTGGGGTCTGTGACAACCCTGTACACTGGCTGATCTGGGGTTCATAAATTCCTGTGTGCACAGGTTATAGTGCACTTCTCGTGTACGCCAGGGGTCGGTAGGTCAGTATAATCAAAACTAACGTAGAAAGATATGGGGCTGCCCATCTTTGGGTGTTACAGTTTTAAATAACCGAATGAAATAATACAATAAATATACTTACACAACACGTTGATTGTATGCGTAGCAACCACATTCTCAGTGAGCTGCGTGTTGATACCATGACAAACTACCACGATAGACCGACGGTTTGGCTCCACAACCACGGTGATGTTCGATGTTGTTATCCAGCCACCTGTACAAAAAATCATTTAATAAATACAAATACAAAATATTTGTTTCCAATGTTATCATTGGTTAGTAATACAAACAAAAAACTTACACACTAATGTTAGTAAATTACAAATATTCACTCTGTTTAGGGTACGTGTGAATTTTGGTGCAGTGTTCAAGGAATGAACCTTGGCCCTGCCAGCAATGATACTCAGGAGGCCGCTGTCACGGATTCTGCGCATCAAGGAGGTCACTCTTGTTCGCATGATGGCAGCGAACCCATCTATTTGTGCATAAGCGAACATTCCCGAGGCGCTGCAGAATCGGGGCACAACAGCATCCTAAATATACTAGTGTATACAACTCGTACGGAGCTGAGAGCTTTCTGGTTGTAGTTAACCCATAGGCTGCAGGTGTAAAAGGTCTGGCAGTAAGCTTTAACTTTACTAGCACACCTAGCAAACCTACGGGTTGTTGCTCTGCACTGCCGGCGCCCTACATTCTCTTTCAATATTTGTATTATCTTCTAAGGACTCGACCCAGAAGCCAAGGTACTTAAATTTTGTGACTTTATTGAGAGGCGTGCAACGCTATAATAATATAATTTTTTTCAGAGAAAAACGAATTAGTCACTTCCCGTGAAAGATCATTAAAATTATGGCTAGAACTAGCTCATTTAAAATTTGTCTCATGTAGACTTAAATACTTAGATATGTTTTAATTATTTCTTAAAATATTCTAACGACGGTTTTATTCAAGGGTAGCTAATACAATTTGAAGTTCAGCAATGGTAAAATCTTAAAATTAGTAGCAGTGCGATATAGCAATTATGATAGTAAGTTGTTAGTTGTTATTCTGCTAAAATTGTAGGGTTAAAGCACATAAGTCAAAAAAGTGCTTCATTTGTTAATATACAATTATATATTTTTTATGTTGTTTATAGTATTGGAAGACGTGAAAAGAATGAAGATAAAGACACCTCTAAAGTTACAAATTTATGAAGTTACAAATGAATTTGACTTATGTGCTTTAGTCTGCCGACCTTAGAATTTAGTTCCAATGGCGGTTGAGTCTCAATAGAGTCCACTGACACTGTCGATCACTAAAGATCTATTTTGCACTAAAACTACCACGAAAATTGCTTACACCTTAATTTTTACCTCGTTTAATGAGCAATTTATTATTCAAATTAGGTGCGTGTTTTATGGCAAATAATTAGTATACTACGTCATCGACGTGTCGTCATTGTAATTGCAGTGAATAAGTAAGTAGCTCGTAGTCTAGCCACTGATAAGCCACTGTTGTTAACTTTTATCAGAATACCAAACGTACAAAATAGTTAGTATTTTGTATTGTCTTGACACTCTAATGAGATGATTTAAAATTAGGAGAATTTGGGCACAGGTATTGTGAAAATTTCGAAAAAACTTGTTAAGAGTCGACACTCTATTATATATTTATATAATACGGTTTATTTTGCTTGGGTCGAGCGGTAGGGACACTAGCTTTATTTCAGAATAAGTTTTTTACAAAAGAAATTAACGCCATTTGAATAATTTCAGTACGGATTACTAAAAACCCGAACCCAAAAGTCATTCATCCCTTAGTTTGCCACCCTTACAGGTGGAATACTTTCTTCAAATTTAAATGGGACCACATTTGAAGTACCTTCTTTCTAACAAAAAAAAAATCATCAAAATCGGTTCACAAAGAGTTATCGCGTAACATACATAAAAAAAAACATACAGTCGAATTGAGAACCTCCTCCTTTTTTTTGAAGTCGGTTAAAAATGTATACTATACGTGTTCTGTTTAGTTCATTTGATATAAAAAAATATCATTGGTATATGTAAGGTACTTATTGAATAGATTGGTTTCTTGTAAAATTTCGAGGTAATTTAGTGTCTTTTTAGTACCGTGAAAATTTTTATGAATCATGTTTCACTTCGTATACTAAACATATCCTTAATTTGACTATATATATTTTCCAAAATAATTGATTCAACATTTTCACTGTTAGCAGAATCAACCATAGCCATTTGAGGTTGTGTCGACTGCTAATACAAAAAAGTAATGCTGCAAAGGCATGTGTAGACTCGTAGTTAGGATTTAATCTACATTCATGCGCTTTGCGCAGACAATCTAACGAGATTTCCCGAATGAATTAACGGGGTTTAGACCCTTTTAGGGAGTCACTACACTTATCGGCACGTATTCGCATTAACCCTCTCACATATAGGTAGCACAGACAGCCCTGCATGCAGAGCGTGCACGGCTGCACACATCCTACTACAGTGCTCCGGCGTGGCCAATTACAGCCTTGACGTCGAGTTGCGGACACCAGCTCGTTACACCAAGTATTAAGTAAGCCTCTCACAAGAATCTTTACGCCCATGTAATAAGAGAGACAATGACGTTGTGCGTATCGTGACAAGGATCCGAGCGGTGATGAGTCCCTTATATAAGATATCTAGGTACCCAAAAACAAATAACAGATTCATGCAAACTAATTCCAATTTCACTTTACTTCAAAACCTAAAACTTCTAATACGAAATTTCTCTAGCTCGTTGTAAGTATATAATGAGATAAAATACATCACCAGGCACGCTGCCAAAGAGGATGCGAGCAGACAAAGATTTAAGACCAATAGTTGACTTCATGCAGAATAAATGGTGCTGCGAAAGCGTATTGATTTTAGAAAATTTTTGGCAATTTATGTTCTCAAATGTTTCGGGTCACTAATTTTAGTTAGACATGATGGACGGACTCTATTTCATTATTCACTCAATTCAGGTTTCAAAATATAACCGCTCACGCGATGCGCTCATCCTACCGCAAAATGGCGGCTGTTTGGTTTCGCAAATTAGAAAAGGATTCCATTTAAATACAAGTTTTTAAAAATAAAAATTATTATTCTGCATTGCTAAATAAACACCCTCCGTACTGCTAACAAAAACATCTCAAATAAAATGTAGTATACACCGCAATTCCTGCACTTAAAAAGCACTAATGAAATTTTTGGCGTACTTGGGTAAATATGATAATATTCCGTTTGAATGGTTCTAATGTTTACCATGAAATTACTCCTTAAAGTATAGTTTATAAACATTTATATTCAGGGTAAACTTAAAAAACGCAACTTACGGTATGTTTTCAATAAATAAACACCGACATCACCAGCCCAAACAATAACACACACGATTGTCGTGACGTATTTTTGAAGTTTTTTATTTTTTTAAATGACAGATCCAGGCATTAAAAACGAAATAGCAATTAATATTAGTTCTTTTACCTGTTATAACTTCGATATCCGATAAATCGGTATAAAATCATCACCGGCACCTCTAGGTGTGGTATGCTTCCAGAGACGCATGAATCGCGTGAGCGGTTAAGTTGTATAGAAGTTGACGTGAAATATATCTTAATTATTAAAAAAAAAACCGACCTCTAAAGTTCGTGGTAAGTAAATAAGTATCTATTTGCCAAGTTTTACCGAAATTGGTTACCGGAAATTTCGTAAAACTGTATTCATTCCCTAGTTTGTGAAATATACAAATGCCAAAAATTTGCGATTTCTCATTTAAAAATTCGGACACTGTATAGTATTTTTTAATACTCAATAAAATGTTTATTATTTTTTTAATAGCGTACCTAAGTTAGGTAAATTATTGCAAATTTTATCAGGCTATAGAAATTTATTCTTAGAACAACTTGAACGTGGAATGACGTAGTTTTTCCGTGTACATCTGTCTGTGTTTCACCCGACTGAAGATTTTGCGGGTGTTGTCTTGTAAATTATGTATCCTTAGACATGTGCCACAGACATATTGAGTGGAAACCATGCACGCGTTGTGATACACGGCCGAATTTGTTTGCTGTTAGAAAACCAGTTCTGGGTAATTTTCTGGTTAGTTTTCTCAACATAATTTTGGTGGCAATTTCTATTATTTAAGAGCCGATACTATTTCAGCTTGAATTTACATTTTTCCCATACTAATACGGTTCATTTACCATGGGTCGAGCGACAGGGACTCTGGCTTTATTTCAGAATTTATTGTATTACAAACGATATCAAAGCCATTTGAAAAATGTATGTTTTATTTAGTTCAGTTGATACAAAAAGAAATCTTTGGCATGTGTAAGGTACCTATTGAATACAGTGGTTTTCTTGTAAAATTTTGAGGTGAGTTTGTGTGTTCTTTCTACAGGGAAAATTTTTAAGAGTCGTGTTTTCACTCCTTATACTAATCAGTGTACTTATATCCTTAATTTTACTGTATGTTTTTTTCAAAATGATTGATCCAACACTTTCACTGTTATGCGTTATCAACCAAAGCCATTTGAGGTTGTATAGACTTTTAAAAAATAAAAATTATCACCGAAATTGGTTACAGAAAATTAACCTCAAAATTACCCATGGACACAAAAAAGGCGCAAAAGTATTTTCGTTGGAAAAAGAAGACTCACCTTCAGGAGAAATAACCGTACGATTGCTAGCCTCTTTATGATGTTTCCCCAATACCAGCCATTTGACGTCAGCGGCAGGGTTAGAAGGTGCCGTGCTGCAACTGAGGGGCACTGGATCCCCCACGCGAGCTTCCGATGGACCCGATATCGTCACGTGAGATGGGGAAACTGTAACAAAAGACAAGGATTTTTGAAATATTTTTGTAAAAACTGTAAATGACAATTGTAACGATAGAGCTCCTTGTCCTGACCTTACCTATTGCCAAGCAGTCAGTATTACTGTGTTCCGGTTTTGAACGGTAAGGGTGCTGGTGAAATTACAGGCACATGGGACTTTTCGACTTATGTCTCAGGGTGACGGGCGCAGCGGCAGTGCCCCTCAGATCTTTTTAAATCAGATTTAAAGCTCTGAGTGGCACTGCAACTGAGCATCATCAGGCACACGACTTGTTCGTCCCGTCACTTGATATTATAAAAAAAAATCATTTTAATAATTGATTCATAATAGATTTGTATAGCTATTGTTGTCCTTTTTGGTTATGAAAATATTTATTTTTCATTTAGTCCCATAGTTAAATACTGAATATTTAAGTTTTGGTGATCTAATGCATTGCAATGCAAAGCGCGTTAGACTATATTACAATATCAAAAATTATTATATTTAAAGGTGACAAATTCAAAATGAATAGTAAAGAAGACAAGATCAAATACAATTTAAAAGACGTAACAATTATCATAGTGTACATATTTTGTGTAAATGAACAGAAGATTCTTGTAAATGGACACAAAAAAGAAGATGGACTAATTTATATTTTGGAATGGACAGATTCGAGGCTTGAACCGTTTCGTTTTATGGCTATGGGACAACGAGCTTTTACGTTCAGAGAATGTGCTTACCAAAATTGTTTTTTAACAGACGATGTAGAATATTTTGACCATATTACGGATTTCGATGTTTTGCTTATGGGCGTAAAGAGCCTTAATGAATCTTTTAACTTTCCACACAAAAGAAAAAGACGTCAAAAGTATGTGTTTGTCGCTTTAGAATCGTCAGTGAATTACCCTTTGGGTGATAAATTTAATAATATTTTTAACCTCACATGGACATATAAGTTAGATTCAGACGCGCCTCTCGGCTATATTGTAGTAAAAAATCGATACGGTGAAATAATTGGCCCAAAAAAAGATATGCATTGGTTGGACATAAACAAAATGAAGCCAATTAGCAAATATATCAAAAGGAAGTTAAGGAATAAAAATACGGCAGCAGCCTGGTTCGTGTCCAATTGCAACGCGACAAATAATCGTTCAGATTACATCGATAAATTATCAAATGAATTATCGTTACTTGAACACAGCATAGATATATACGGTGACTGTGGAAATTATAACTGCACAAGGGATGATATGGTGCAACAATGTTTTGCTAAAATCGAATCGGACTTCTATTTCTATTTGGCGTTTGAGAATTCCTTTTGTGAAGATTATGTGACGGAGAAAATTCTAAACGGGTTGGAACATTTTTCAGTGCCTGTTGTGTACGGGGGAGGAAATTATAGCAGGTACGTATTGTAAAAAGAAGAGAAACACTTGGATTTGGGATTTTGTAATTAATCTCTTCTGTACAAACAATTTATAGGGATTAAACCTATTTTTCCGGATTTAAATCGCGCGGTTGACTGTCAACCATGACCATAGCCTGTAAAGGGCCCGAAGCGTCGGTTTGTTTACAAATATAGGCGATATAAATCCGGAAAAATAGCTTCATTTCCTATGTGTTACAATCGCGAAAACCTAAGAACTCGATACAAACAATTTATGTCAAAAATCAATATAAGCGCCACCTTTTGAGGATTTCAAAGAAGCTTGTCAACCTTTACCCTTTCATGGATATTAATGGCGTTTGCCGTAAAATTAAATATTAGAATACGATAGTACGGGTTATTCCGTTTCGCTTTGTGGACTTCAAAAAACCACAGAACAATAAATACAGCAACAAGTGTTTAGTTTGAGAGGTACGTGTGCCAACAGTTCGCGGAGTTCCGCAAACTTGAGTTCACTCCGCTATTTTCGCTTTGTACGTTATACGTGCTGTCAATTATCTCGCGCAAAACCTCGAAAATCGTAGAAAAATGCCATTCATTTTGGTACTTTGAAGGACAGTCGCACTTGTAATTATTATCTGTGATAATGTTTTGTATCATCATTAATTCTTATTTTATCTAATTTTCAATTTTCTATCTGACGAAAGTACACTGTACCGCTGCAATAATATGGTCGCTTCTTTTATGAAAAATGAAGTACACATGTCGAATTAACCGTCGTTCAGCTATTAACAGCTAGATGGCAGCACATTGATTGAAATTTCAATATAAAATCGAAACGTATCTGTGTAAAGAGGGCTATTGTTTCAGATTCATACCAAAAGGAATATACCTAGATGCAAATCTTCTCACCCCAAAAGAACTAGCTAAGACGATGGTGGAGGCAATAGACAACATCGACAAATACTACAACTTCTTCAAATGGCATAGATACTACAGTTTTCATAGTACTGAAGAATATGGTTTTACAGATGAAATTTGCGCTTTATGTAAATTACTTAATGATAATACGGAAAATGTTTACGTAGATTTTGTAAATTGGTGGAATAAATAAGTAGATTTGCTTGAAAATCGTATCAATAAACAGAGGTCTATATTAGTAAACAATTATCAATTAATAAATTTGTTACTTAAGTCTTTATTAACAAATTTCACTGAAGTGCACCTCGATTAACGATTAATTACAAATTACTTGAGACACATCAATATTTTGCTTAAGACACACCTCAAGATCGTTATTAAGTGCAGGGTTTTGGTGACATGGGACGCTATCACCCAAGATGTCCATGATTATAGTCTATTATATTAATTAATGCAAGAGTATTTGAGATGCAATTTTCAGATCTGAGTGAGACGAAGAGCTGTTTATTACTTTTTAAATTCGTAAATGGTAGCATTATCATTATCTTTGTCACCAATGTTCGTAAGGCCAACAATTCAAGTTCTTTAAAGTATCTCAGAGTAGCAAATTCTTTAACAATAACCAACTTACACTTTACACCTTACTAACGAGCCCTTATTTTTTTTTGTTAAAAACAAATAAAGAAAAAAGAACAGAAGCACTTCGTGCGTATGGGTGGTGTGTCAACGGCATAAGAAAGGAATGTTCCAGACTTTCTAGTTCAGTTCGATGAGGGTAGAACTAAATTGAAAACTTCATTGACAGAATAACGACAAGAAGGTCTCTGGTTTACCAGGCTAGTAGTCTCTGCCTATCTCATCGAGATACCAGCATGATCGCGTCTATATTACACAGCTATTTCTAGATCTATGAGATTATGTTATTTTCTATCTTTGTGCGAATAATAGTTTTGATGTCCAAGAAAATTTCAGGCAGAAAATAGACTTTGGGTTAATATTGTCGTGATTGCATAAAAAGTCCGTTATTCCAATGTAGATACGGAGCACTGAAAAGTCAGATAAATCTGACAGATATTATTCGGCGATCCCGGAACTCTATATAACTTTTTCGATATATCATCTCAGATTTTGGCTTAACTTGCTTAGCATAGGTCGTTTGGAGGCAATCCTTTCTTGAGTAATACTATCATATCGATAGCCTGAGCCGTATCGTGTTAAATCCCTGCTAAAGACAATTAAAAAAAAACGATAATTTCTAATTTGTATTTGGTCATTATTGTAGGGGCCAATTTTCCGTAGTTATAGTTACTCTGGTGATTAGTCACCGTGCGTACAGGTACAGATTACTTAATAGCTATTACGTAGTAGATATTCGTACATCACTCTCATACAAAATCGAAAATATTTACGCTATAATACCATATCAAATCTGACTAATGGCACCAGGCCCTCACAACTAGGAAAAATGAACCTAAGCACGCGCTCAGAGAGGTGAAAATAACGTTGTCGTGCGGAGCCGAATGCTCATAAATGAAATACTTGTATGACCGCTTGTGCCGACGTCGGTACACACAGGCACTTATTGAGCGAGTGGTGGAGCCCTGGTATATGCTATTTCTACGTTTAGGACGTGGTTATTGCACAATAAAATCATCAAGATCAACCTTTTTATACGTCCCACTGCTGGGCACGGGTCTCTTCTCAGGCGAGGGTTCAGGCCATGGTGACCCAATGCAGATTGGGGACTTCACACGTTTTCCGAGGGTTGTTAATTTTCTTCGATGTGGAGGTTTCGTTACTATGTTTTCCTTCATCGAAAAGTCATGGTTGTTAATACTTCTATTAACATTATACATAAATTTAGTTTAGGTAAGATGCCGCTAGATGGCGTTGAACCTTTTATGCAATTTTCTAAAACGCGCTATTGAGTTGTTCACGGAAACTGTATAAATGTGGAGTAATTTACAAATAAAAGCGTGTTATTGGAACATACAGGCTGTTTCATTTTGGGTATTTTTGGGACGCTATACATGGTAAATTCCGAAATCTTAGAGCTACGAGCCCGGATTTGAACCCAGAACCTCTGCTTGGGAAGCGGTGGAAATATTTTTTCAGAACAAATGTTGAATAAATAATAAAGGCCGTCCTTTATGTAAATAGAGCTGGGCGATAATGAATGTAAAAAGTTCGTATATTTGTTTAGAAAATAGACAGATTGTTCACTGCACTACATGCTGCAGAACTCTCGATCCCGGATTGGCTAATTAGCTTTAGTACTCGGTCTGCGCTTTGAGCAGGGCATGCTCCCAATGATCTTGTCGTGTTCTGCAAACTGTATTCGCAAAAACTCTGTATCAATTGATGCTGATGTCGGATGCGGAAGCTGATTTAAAAAAATATGCGGTTGATCCACGAATGCAGATGTAGACTAGCAGAACTAGACTGAAAAAATTAGCGGGCGAAAGACGAAAATTCGTATTTTTAAACAGCGCGCCATTGGAATTCGCAAAAAGTGGTAGTGACGTAGTTTGTTGACGAATTTATTTTCAAACAGAATAGATGACATATTATTTACTCTTATATTTAGATATATTTTCATATTCAATTCTAATACTGGGAAAACGTAATCAGAAGATTAACAGGAAAAGTTTACTTTCAAAATAATCTCTTTGACAAATTTTGAGTTCCGCACATCTTTGCTCAAGTATTTTCAATAAACAGGATATTCCTTTCACGAGATTGGAATATACAGGTTGCCTGTTAATTTGTCAGTTATGCTTCATTTTACAATTATCGAGTTACGTATTCTAGAAAACCGGTGTTCTAGATTCTCTTGATCTCCCATGTTAAAAATCAAAATTGTTTTATTTAACGTCGTCATTCAGTAGCAGTAGAGCTCCTTATGAAAGGGTTCAGAAACGGCTCGTAAAAGTAGAAACAGTTCTACCGAAAAGTTGCAAATCAAAGGAACTTAAGAGCATTATGTTTCACTGCCGACAATGTTTTTGCGTAATTAAGGATGCTTCCTTGCTGCTGTAGACGTCTGCAGGTGACGGTTACCGCTCTGCAGATACCGGACTATCCATCTTTTTTAACAACAGTAGCAATCATCGAGTATATAACCAAAAATAAAGACGAAATGTCATTTAATTCGTTTGAAAACTATTCTGCCAAATCATTACTGTGACAACTGCGTTCCGATTGCCGTCAATTGTTTCACATCAAATTGACCAGTTTAGCCTGATCTTTGCTATAATGGACGAATATTGATTTTTTCCACAACATTACGAGATATTATCTGTATTACTATAAATACAGAATATTTTTGGAATATCCGGAGACGTACACAGGTCAGTTGTTGGCGCTGTACTATTTCAGCTTTCTAATTTGTGATTTCAGAGCAAACGAGAGTTGATATTTAAAAGTGATCTCAGTACCATTTGTATGTTGAGTTGCCACATACGGATGGCCCTTATTTCTTCTCTATTTATGGTTATATACTCGATGATAGTGGTAGAGGTCCTTGTGAAAAAGTTCGTCTAGAAAAGTACTGTCGCCTTACCTATTTCTGAAGTTCAGGATAGCGATATTCAAGTAATAATAAAACGATGCTAAGCAACGATGGCAGAGGAAAAGAAATTTTTTTTGTCAATGCTGATTATTTAGGCTAGAAATGAATTTAAATAAGTAGTAAGTAATTGGGTTATGTAGAAGTAATACTTACCTGACCAATTACTACAAAGTTTGCAAAATACCTCTTAATACGTATGATTTATGTTTAAAATAATTAAGTTTTTGCTACATATTAATACTTATTGGCTAGATAGTAAATATTGGATATATGAATACATGTCTAATCAAGCATCAATTTCCGAATCTGAACTTGAACAAGAAGCGTTTGCAATCTCTGCCTTCAAATAAAATAAATCATTAGGGGTTTTATAAATAATTAATTACCGGTAATTTTTATGTTAGTTTCAAATCACTTACTGGTGATTTGAAACTTTTTTTGAACAAAAATTAATCACAGACACTTCAAGCTTAATCGAATTTCAGGGAAACAATATTAAAGTTGTGGTTAAGCAAATTGAGGTGAAAACCCTAAAAAACGGTTTTTGATTGTTGACATTTATTTTACATCGATTTTGGTACGAGTATAGAAACATTATCCCTGAAATTGCTAGAAAACACCTGATTCGTATATTTAGGTCGAGAGCTGTTGAACGACTACCCTAAAATCCTGATCGACGGGAAAGTGGAATGCAATCGTGGAAGAGGTCGAACGAAAATAAGTTTCTTTGACGGAATAAAACGAAAAATGAGGGCCAAGTTGCGTAAGGACGTCAGAGAAAAAGCTTTGAAGAGGACAGAATCGCGTTAAATACAACAGACAAGGGTTTGGTCTTAAATCTGAGACAAAGAGATATAACCGTTGTCTATGGTACTGCCATAGTATAAAAATTCAAGTATGGCAACTCCACATAATGTTAGCAACGCGACTTAACGATGTGCAACTTGAATGTTACCAATACTAATAATTTGAATAGGTAAATGGTTCGCCTAAGTGGAATCCAAGCACAATCATTCCACACGAGTCGTTTAGCTTAGTCGGCATACCATCTGGCACTGTTTGTTGGAAGGTATTGGTTCAAATCTAGCCAGCTCGAAGGATTTTTTTTGAATTATAACAATATTAAAGTATTTTATATAGAGATACCATACAAATCTAGAAAACTCGGAATCCACTTCGGATGTCGCTTGTGTACTAAGTCCGATTCTAATACGAAAAAATACGAATATCGCTTGTACATCTACAGCTCCAAAACAACGCTCCAAGCCTGTTTCTTATGAGAAATATAATAATAATTCATTTTTTGCAAAGAAATTGGTGCCTATTGTTAAGTTTGGTTTCATTTACAGTAAGGCCAGTTAAACAACGACATTATCTACGTTTGCAATAACGTTATTTAACAATGGTTCCATCTCCATAGAAAGGTTGACGGTTCAAGTCCTTGTGGCGGCGTATACCTTCTTTAATTTCCAAGTTACATTTATTATATTTCAATATCTCTCGCTAACAGCGACAGAAAACATTGCGATGAAACCTACAGGTCCAGATAGTTTTTTTTTTAATATAATATCAAGGAACGGGACGAAAGAGTCGTACGCCTGTTCATAACAGTTGCAGAGCCACTCAGAGCTTTAAATCACAAGATCTGAGGGGCATTGCCACTGCGCCTGTCACCCTGAGATGTAAGTTGACAAGTCCTATGTGCCTGTAATTTTGCCAACATCCTTAGTTGATAACGACTTCGCGCATTAACTGCAAACAAGCAGTCAATCTGTTAACAGCCTTATCCTTCAAAACCGAAACACAGTAATGCTGACTTTAACTGCATGGCGTCAGAAACAGGTAAGGTGGCAGTACGCTTTCACAAGGAGCTCTAGTATTACTAAAATGGTTGCCGCATTAGGCTAGTGTGGCGGATTATGTTGTAAACACTTTCCTTAGACGAGATCTGTACCTGTGGAACGATCTGTGGAACAAACCTTGCTGGATTTTATAACAGGCTTAGGCATTCAACACAACCCACATGCTCCAGACTATTTTGAAAACGGAATTGAAGTACACTAAATTCAAGTAAACTCCGCATGCGTTTGGTCCGCTGTTATGTCTTCAGTATCTTGCTGTTTGGTATGGAGTATTGGACCTTGACTCCAGCATTATGCTCAAAACTGGTATCCTTTGAGATGTGGCTGTACAGACGTGTGGTCACCAATGTTGAGGTTCTTCGTCGAATGAGAAAAAAGTTGGAACACTCAGAACTGTAAAGGAAGCTGCAGTATTTTGACCACGTAATGAGGGGCAAGAGATACCGGATTGTTCAACTAATAATGCACGGAAAAATAAACGAAAAGCGTAGTCGAGGCAGAAGGAAAACATCGTGGTTGAAGAACCTAAGAGACTGGTTCCGTGTGGTAGTTTAAAAAATGAGAATGGCCATGATGGTCGCCAACCTTCGTAGAGAAGTGGCACACTAAGAAGAAGAAGAAGACAATGAAACTATTCTTCTGGATTTAAATCGCGTATATTTATTTTTTCAAACAAACCGACGTTTCGGGCCCTTTACAGGTCACGGTTGATCAGTCAACCGTAAAAACAAATATACGCGGTTTAAATCCGGAAAAATAGTTTCATTTCCAAAGAAGAAATTCAAGAACAACTGAAAATATTTCTATTGTATCATTAAGATTAGACATCATTTTAGGGATTGCAAAATTAAACACAAATGGCATATACATGAGGTACAATTTACATTATTAGACATAAATATTTCCAAATCGGTAAACAGAACAGAGAAATAAATCCGCAAATTCTGTCGTATATACACGGAATTTAGGTTCAACATTGCACGCTCTGCTACGCGAACTTAAGACGTCCGATTTTGGTACACCCATATATAAAGTGGTATATAATTACAAAATACACATCTCCCTTTGTAAATTTTGAAATCCTTTGATACTGTAACCCGACCAAACAAGGCCACTTACCACGCAAGTATTATATATGTTGCGTCACGACTGTCTTCAACTAAAACACAATTTATGACATAAAGGTTTACTAGGAGTTCACTAAAGTTAACTAGAGTTAGATTACTAATACCACGGGGTATCCATTCATACAAATTAACTTTAGTACTTACTTAAAAATGTAGATGGCGACACTTTAGTCAAATAAAAAATACGAAGTATTGAATCTCGAAAATTTGATGTATGTCATACTAAATAAGAAGTATAAAATATAAAAAATTATAACTTTTATACAAAAATATTAAAAATATTTGCCAAGTTTTACTGAAATCGGTTACCGGAAAGTGCGTGAAACCGGATTCAACCCCTAGTTTGCTACCTTTAGAGGTGGAACATTTTCTTCAAATCTATTTTATTAATGCACGTAGTAGCATTAGAGTTCCTTGTGAAATAGTTGGTCCAGGGAATTACTGCCACCTTGCCTATTTCTGTCGCCAAGCAGTAATGTCAGTATTACTGTGTTCCGGTTTTGAAGGGTAAGGGTGCTGGTGAAAATACTGGCACATGGGACTTGTCAACTTATGTCTCAGGGTGACGGGCACAGTGACGGTGACCCTCAGATCTTTGCGATTTAAAGCTCTGAGTGGCACTGCAACTGTTATGGACAGGCGTGTAACTTACCACTAGCCGTACGACTTGTTCATCCCGTCACCTGAAATTATATTAAAAAAATGGGACCAACCCTCAGATACCATCTTGCCAAACAAAAAAAGAATCATCAAAATCGGTTCACAAATGCCGTAGTAGGTAATCGGGTAACAAAAAAATAAATGCAGTCAAATTGATAACCTCCACCATTTTTTTAAATTGTTAAAGTAGATTCCGAATATTTCTAAAAATATACAAAAAATGCCCCTGTAGCCGAACGGTTACCATTCTGAGATGTTACGCAGAGGAGTTCCATTCCTGGTACAGCAGAAACATTTTTATGGCTTACATCGTTTTTTCCCGTGAGTTTGAGTGTAATTTGCGGTTGTCTATGTGTTTGACCATGGCACCCGCGATACAGGGTTTCCCTGGTGCAAGGCTGTGATATAAAAAAAAACATGATGGCTGTCATCTTGAAGATCCTGTTACGGCTTCCCGACACTGTATACAGGTGAGACCGTAATTTACACTTTTATATATAAGCTATATTACATTTCTTCTGCAAATAGATTACTGGAATACTGACGCAAAAGTCAATGACTTCGTGATTGTGCAATATCTATTTAGTTTGGCGATCTTTTCTTTCCTCCTAAACTGATCCAACTTCTAATTAAGTTTCAAAAACTAACAAATAGTTTTGCGGAATTACACCCACGACCCTGCGACTGGCAATTATCCAACAGAACTATCTTGGTATAATACTGCTATTTACATTCCTATCTTGATATGCTACACTATTGGGCCCTTTACTTTGTAAACTCAAGCACAACGCGTTTAGTTTTTGAAAGACAGTGGTAGTTAGTATCTTCGACATTCTGAACTTCTTTACAAAAATGTAAAATGTAATAAAAATTCAAAGTCCAAACAATGAAGTTTTTTTTGCAGTTTGCAAAGGTTTTAGCGTGGAACAAATCCTATTTACAACCATTAATGGACCTTAGCCTTTAACCGGAATTATAGGTCAATTTTGACCCGACGACAACAAACAAACTCAAGCGTCAACCTAATCTCATAACGTCGCAAGGCGCGGCGGGTGCTGGGCGTTCGGAGCTTGGAACTTTCTGGAAGTGGAGGTATGTGCTGTCGCCGGGTCCAATTGGACGTTACAACGATGTATTTTGAATTGTTTTAGGGATTTTATTAACAATGGCTTGCAATCTTTCTGAAAATGATGTCAGTTAAATATTATTAGTCAAAAGTTATTCAGACCCAGAACCTTCAAGCGATTTTCAACCTTGTGATGAGGGAAACTTTAGTGACAACGCAACGCGAAATTTCATCTAACTCAAGTGACTCATCGTCTGATAATGAATTAGAAGATGTGCACAATCAAGTATAACATAATATTATTAGCGAGGTAAAAATCAATTCACGTGGTGCACCGACGCACCTAGCGGCTCCAAAGTCATAAGCCACAATATAATTTTTAGATTAGGTTGTTATTTTTATTACCTATTTTTAATTGATCTCATAAAATGTTCATATTTTTGTTAGCGGGACGATACGTAAAACCCCGTAGTGTGAGATTTTTTTTCCTTTTTTCTACATTTATATATAGTGTGGTAATTAAAATTTCAAAAATTAATATAAGTAATTTAAAGATATTGCTCAATACAAGTTGATTTATATTTCAAATAAAACTAGTTTTAATACACTCGTAAACCATATGAATGTTTATTATAACTTTGTTAGGACGTTGGTTTTAAATTGGAGGGTCCATATGGACCCGCGATTCCAGTTACGCTGATCAAAATAAAGATTACGGTTAAGGGTTATAAATTAAAACATAGCTAGAGGGTTTTGAAATTTTTCGAATCTAGTTGTAATTTTCAATTTTGAAAAATGCACTACAACTTATTTTTTTAAGAATTAGAAAAATAGTAAACAAGGAAGCGGTGATAATAAACTTTTTCTTGAGACCACAAATTGCAGTAAAGTAAAATATCATAAAAATTTATGACAAATTACATTTATAAATGACACGATATTTATGTTGTTATATTTAAAATAGTTGCCATTTAATCTTTCGAACCCCGGTTTCTTAAGGTTTTTTACAGTTTTCTTTTTAGTCGATTAACTAAGTAAAGATAGAAAGTTTTCATTTCTATCTTTACTTAGTTAATCGTTAGTGAATATTATGAGCAAACAAAACGTAATAATTACATCAATTTAGAGACTATATTTGATACTTTCGAATCACGGTTTTTTATTAAATTAAAGCAATTTAATTGAGCTTATAAAATGACTTAAAGAATGAAATGGCGTCTGATCAAATACCTAAAATTTCCTTCTGTCTAATCTAAAAAAAATAAACAAGTATAGTGCACACATCTTAAGAGATTGACTGTCGGAGACAATTCAGCGTCTGTATGACCCATGCTCAGCAGTGGACGTCTTTCGCTCGAAACGATGACGATGATTTAATACAGAAATACGTCTGTAATGTATTATATTATATGATATAAGATGTATAAGTCGCGCGCTTGGTGCTAATTGACACTCCTATCCATAACAGTTGCAATGCCACCCATAGCTTTAAATATCAACGATCGGAGGGGCACTGTAGTCACCCTGAGGCATAAAGTTGATAAGTACAAGGTAGCTGTAGTTTCTCTAGAACCCTTTCCCTTCAAAACCGGAACAAACTTCCCTGAGCAAACACTTTTATAAGCTCTATTGTTACTTGATCGGCTTTACTTACTAAGTTCCGCACAAATCATTGTGCTCCCAATTGCAACAAAAAGTAAGTAGTTAAAAAATAATAAGGTATTTAATACCTAACTTCCAATTCATTTGACGTTTATTTCTTACAAACTTTTAATTTTCCTCCATCAATTGACGCCTAAAACTCGAGGGTACTTTTAAAAGTTTCCCTTCCTGGAAGATTGTTTTTTGCAATTCCCGAAATTTCGAATGTTTTTCTTTGTGACCGATCCTCTTTATATTTTTTATTTTTCTTACTTTGTTATTCTTTTAGAATACTTTGTCTTTTTTTTTCGGTGATTGAGTTTGACGGTTCATTAATTTTTTTTGGGAGTGTTGTTTTCTCTGTTGGAGCTCCTCACTTAAGCTCATTCCGCAAAGTTCGTTCTTTATAATTAATGTATTTTCATTCTAGATCTAGAGGGTTTGAATTTAGAAAAGAGCTTTTCTAAAGTTGATCGGAACTATTCGAATGTGTAGTAGAGAAATTAAAGCAGATGCCCTATTTCTTGCATTTGCCCTTGTGTAGGACAATGAAGGCTTCAATTCACCTATCAAAAGAATATGTAGATGATTTGAAAAATACTTGTGATGCGGATATGTTTGCTGACTCTTCAGTATTTAGGCACAAGCTACTCGTAACTTCACATTTTAAATAATAATAAAATTAACACTAGTAGTTTTTTCCTTGTTTTTAATTTTAAATTTATGCAAAAAGTATATTATTAAAGTATTTTTTAGGAAATGAAACTATTTTTCCGGACTTAAATCGCGTATATTTGTTTTTTCAAACAAACCGACGTTTCGGGCCCTTTACAGGTCCCATGGTCACGGCACGGCACGGTTGACTCTGAGTCAAAAAACAAATATAGGCTATATAAATCCGGAAAAATAGTTTCATTTCCTATGTGTAACAATCTCAAAAACCTAAGAACGCGAAAAGTATTTTTTTTAAGTCATTGTGTAATTATGTCAGCAATGTTGTCGTGAAATTGAATATATATAGTGCAGTGTGTAGCGAATGTTGTGTACGTCTGTAATTTTCATACGTATCAGTTCTAGCCTTATGTCTAATTTTCGTTGATTGTGAAATACATATGATGTTGACGTGCCTAATATAATAATAAATAAATAAATAAGTTGATAGTCCGAACCCTTTATTCGTCCACAAGCTCCCACCAGGACGACTATCAAGCTGTAAGTGTTTCCTTCGACGTACCACCGCTACAGAGGGTAGCCTAACGGAGGCGAGACGCAAACTTTGCCAAGTCGAACTCGCTGCTCCTCTTGATTTTATTACCCCAGCTGAAAGTCTTCCCCCGGGTACGAATTGCAGCGGTCAATATCGAAATCCCTGAACCGTCTAAGGTCACAGCAGGCCGATATAGAGGCAACATGGGGAAATGGGGATATATCAACTCGACTCAAAACCATTATGCTTGTGGATCAACATAAAGTATGTCTCATTTTCTCTTATGTTCATTATGTCCAACCAACTGCACCTGCGAAGACCTGCTAAACGCAACAGATAGAGGTGACTGTTTATTGAGCCAAATAAGTGTAACATTGTTTTTTTTATAGGTTTTTGTCATTGACTCGATAAGAAGATTTGAAATTATAAAAAACAGTTTATTTTTTTTGGGATATCAAGTGACGAGATGAAACACGTTTTGGATCTAGTGGTAAGTTACATGCCTATCCATAACAGTTGCAATGCCATTCAAAGCTTTAAATCGCAAAGATCTGAGGGGACTGCCACTGCGCCTGTCACCATGAGACATAAAGTAGACAAATCCCATGTCCCAATAGCTTCACCTTCACCTTTATTCTTCAAAACTGAGCTGTAAGTTGACAAGTCCCATGTGCCTGTAATTTCACCAGAACCCTTACGTACCCTTTAAAATTTGAAGGCAGCAATGCTCAGATTATTATAAATTGCTTGGTGGCAGAAATAGACATAAGTCTAAATATTGCGAGTAAATTCTTTGCTCTGGTATCTTGTAAGAGAATTCTATGCGCTTCGTTTTTTTAGCATTAGACAGAAAGATATTTTGGTTCTTTTATCACGCACCATTTCATTCAGTCACTTCAGGTCAGTAAGGAAAGCAGTTTAATAAATACCGTAAAACATAAGAAGGGCCAGGTTATGCATACCCTTAACCGACGATAGTGTGAGAGTGTGAGATCGAATAAAGAGTTTTATGTACGTGTATACAAAACAACGTATTCACAAATGATATTATTGTTTAGTAGTAATATTATACTGCCTATTAAACATTAAATGTAAATTGTTTACCTTTACAAAACCCATTTTTAAATCTTGTACTATAACAGACTAAAAGCAGAGATTTTAAACATTACAAAATTATGGCGTCATTTGTAAATTTCATTTCTAATAATTTCTTTAAATGTTCTCTTTTACTGTAATTTGTTGTCCAAAAGTTTACGATCACTGCTTATTTGGTCACGTTTTGACTAATTAAAAAAAAAGTATATTTTGAGTCCAGATAACTATATTATAAAGCTTGGGGCAGGATTAATGAAGCATCCGTTAAAACTTAACGGATTGTTTGCAACTGGGCGGTCCATCTGTTTGCCAAAATAACAGGTTCATCATTACTGTTATATTTATATTGTAGAAACTTTAACACCATATTAGCAAACCTGGAAATTAGAATTCCGAAGAAACTATTTAAGTGTTGTAATTATTGTCTGAACATTGTAAATTTTCAATGAATAAATATATCTTTTGTTATAATCTCCAAGTAAAAACTCAATTTGTATACGCTAAATGTAGATACGCAATACTGTTTAAATGATCACTCTCCTAAAGTCACAAAGCCCCTTTTTAAGCTCCAACGCATCCAGAAATTTTCAGTATGCACTCGGTAAAATACACACATCAAAAGTTTCTAGGGATTAATTACATAATATGAATTCTCACTTGCGTTTGATAGCCTAAACATTTCTTAGAAGTGTACTTCGAATATATCTTCAGTTAGGAAGTAAGAGTTAAAAAAGAAAACGTATATGGTAAGCTATTAGTAAAATTGAAGAAAGGGAGTTGCAAGTTGAGAGTTTAAAGAAGAAAAATATGATGAAGCCTACATACCACCTTGAATTAATTTAGGAGCATAAATCTATAACATAAATGTTTTATGAATCGCCTTATACAACCCGATCTTTTCATTTATATTGTGTAAGTAACAACTACAGGAGCGAAATGTTAAAAAGAAGAAAATGTTTTAAATGAATATGTACTTACAAAGCACTGTAAGGTCGATTTCGGCTTTAAGTGTGTTGCTAATCATAATATTTTTAGCTTCGCATGTATATCTCGCCTTATTGTCAGATGCATCTGCTTTGAAGGACAGGACGTTCTCTGACATGCGGCCGCTGGTTCTGGAACAAGAAAAATGAAATTTAGCATAATACTAACATATTAATTAATATACTAGTCTGTACTTCTTTATTCCGAACGGATCATGCATAGGAAACCAACAAGATTTA
The DNA here is from genome assembly GCF_003589595.1 of Hyposmocoma kahamanoa. Taxonomy (NCBI): domain Eukaryota; kingdom Metazoa; phylum Arthropoda; class Insecta; order Lepidoptera; family Cosmopterigidae; genus Hyposmocoma; species Hyposmocoma kahamanoa. The sequence continues at coordinate 11,226,744 of NW_020653993.1, forward strand.
TAATATGGGTGTCACACAGGGCTAAATACTGGTTCCATGTTTATTTATTTAATATAATAGCGAATCAATCTACGATGTAAACAGAGACGATTTACTTTTCTATAATTACAAAAAGATATTTTCGTTAACAGTATAATAAATAAAGCGATATAAATAGTGATAACAATAACGTGTACAGAACTTTCTTAACAACGTTGGAATAAAAACGACCCTTCCAAAACAAGTCGGGTGTCACGCTAGAGCAACCTGTTCTTCTCGGCTGATTTTCCCACGAGCAGCGCAGACGCAGGGTGACGTGAGAAACGAAATTAAAATACAATTACATAGATAACTTGATACTTTGTGGCTTAGAATTGTTAATGAGGTTAAGACAGTAAAATTTAGATTGCATTATAAGATCACTTTTATTACATACTAGTGAAATTCTAGTTCTATTATCTTTTTTAGTGATTTCGTTTTTATTTACCGAACTTTAAAAGTCAAAGTTTGTTCTTCACGTCCAACTGTAACTGTTGCCAAGGTCAAGGTGCTTGAGTAGGTACACTGGATTCAGCATCACAATATCCTGCCATATTAGTCGAACGTACATTTACGTGTGTGCTTGTGATAGGATCTGTTGCAAACGTCTTCATGGAATGTGAACTGACAGCGTCTGTGTTTCCCGAAAGCTACAATTTAAGGCTATTCAAGGGCTAGAGTGAATAGGCATTTGCTAGACAAAATCGCTGTCCACATTGTCGCTTAATATCAGGGGTTGGGGTTATGGGGAAGCGATCGTCTTTTTTTTATTTTAGTAGTGTCCCGCAGCTGGTTGAAAGCCTATCTTTCGGACTTAGAATTATTTCTATTCGCAACAAATGAAATATTAAAAAAAAATTCATCGAAAAAAAAAAAACTGATTCATATCATATTTACAACGTTGACAAACCAAAATCGGGTCACTGCATCCAACCCATTTCCCCAGCATAATAACAAAACGTCATATCGCGATCTTGACAAAGTTGAGGAAACAATCTCCGAGAAACGGAAGTTTCGGGAGTTAACCCTCTTTCAAAATTTGCGTTGAATTTTAATTATAAGTTCGCTTTTAAATTTCTGAGATTAGAAAATGGTCACGGAATAGATTTCATTGAGTTACTTTTTGAGATGCTTTTGAAAGTATTAAGTTTGT